>NC_085876.1:6396863-6401863 GCF_034702125.1 Engraulis encrasicolus
ATGGCTCTTTTTTATGAAGGAAAACATTACATTGACTACGAGTTTACTGGTAGGCTAATAGTTAGGTAGGTGAAAGTTTAAAAATGTGCTAAAGGATTATTATCTTTCGGTGTTGTGTCTCCAAAATTTACTTGACGCCAAGATTAATTGCATGGTATTTCAAGCAGATGCTTGCTACATCTGGTCTACAAGCATGTGGTAGCCCCACATTTCTAGATACATTCCTGCAGGGCGTTCACTGTTTCACTGATAGTGAAACTGATAGTGAAACACTGGAAGTTACTTTTTGTGGCATTCTGAGACCTTGTTTGCACATTTGTAGATATATTCATTGACGCAATTTCTTATCAGCTAATCACATGGCAGGAACTCAATGCATTGAGGAATATAGAGAACGCCAAGACAATCTTCTGCAGCTCAAACCGAGCATCAGAATGCAGAAAGATGATTTAAGTGACTTTGAACATGGCATGGTGTTGGTGCCAGTAGGGATGTTCTGGGTATTGCTGAAAATGCTGATCACCTGGCATACTCATGCACATCACGTCATATCTAGGGTTTACAGAAAGGTCAGAAAAAGAGAAAATATCCACTGAGCGGCAGTTCTGAGAACAAAAAATGCCATGTTGATGATAAAAGTCAATGAATAGCAAAGCCTGATTCGGGCTGATATAAAGGCAAGCCGTGAGTGTGAACAGTTGAGGTATACAGAAGAGCATCTCTAAATGCGTAGCATGGTGAACCTTGAGGCTGATGGGCTACAGCGGCAGCAGAACACCACAATGGGGGCCACTCCTGTTAGCCAAGAACAGGAAACTGAGGCTAAAATTCAGGCAGGCTCAACACAATTGCACGATAGAATATTAGTAAAATGTTGGCTGGTCTGATTTCTGCTGTGGCACTCGGATGGTGGGGACAGAATTTGGCATCAACAACATGAAAACATGGATCCATCCTGCATCCTGCAACTGTTCGGGCTGGTTGTGTAATTGTGTGTGGTATATTTTCTTGGCACACTTTGGGCCCCTTAGTACCAATTGAGCATTGTTGCAACGCCACAGCCAATCTGAGTATTGTTGAAGGTACGTAGGTCAGCTCTGAAGGCAAAAGGGGATCCAACCCAGTACTAGCAAGATTGACTAGATGACTAGCTATGTCATGCAAAGATGTCTTTCAGATTTCTTGCAGGGTTTTTTTTTTTTTTTCAAACAAGGCCTGACTTTGTTGTAAAGTAGACACAGTTCTCAGTAAAATTCCACTGCTCGTCTACTCCGTTGACATAGTTGCACCTAACAACATAAACAAAAGGGTCACAAACCAGACACAAACACTATCTAGATAACACAATTCCCCCAACTACTACATCCCATCCCTAAAAATACCCAAATGTAAACACATAAATGGACACATCGGGCACAAAAATGTCCCAAATGTTTTCAGGAGGAAATTCATTAGCTGAAGTAGCGGATCTTTGCACAAATTTGTGAAGGAATCCACATTTTTTCTCCCACATCCACATTCCCATCACCTTATCTGATGTTCAATGTTAGTGGGACAATTTTGCACAATTTGTCAACAATTTACGGTAGTGCCTATCCACTTTATCACCACGACCACTGATCCCATCCACTTCAACGTTTATCTTGTCATCACAATGTGCCCGGTCTGCTAGTTCCAGTTAGGCTGCCAATTTTCCTTTTTAACTGATCTAGCACTAACAATTGCTATCAAAATAGCAATCTAGAACCTCCAACCAATCTAGACACCTCAGTGGATAATAAGGTGGATCCTATCATCTATTTCTGTTTAAGGTGCTGATTACTCATATGCAGATATTTTAAAATGCGTTTTTTTTTTATCCGTTTTTGTATACAGGCAGGACATGTGGATAAACACCAAAACTCCATTGTGACAGATGCGTTTCAGGACCTAAATGGGATATGTTTAAAACTGCAGTTCTAAAATGTGCATTCTAAAACTCTGTTGATATGGAAACGAGTCCAATGTGCTGTGAACAAATGTCCACATGCATGTACACAGCTTCTACATGAGGGAGGGGAAACAGAAGCCCAGTCTCCTGACCCTATATGGTCCATCACTCACCGTCTCTCTCCACTAGCGAGTATGGCTTGATCTCTCCCTCGGGTTTTCTTAGGGGAGCCTTTCTCAACGGGCCCGCTGCAGATAGAACAAAAACAAACCAACCGGATTACACATGATCCAGGGGGCAAACATTTCATCCACATCCCCAAATATCTTAAAGTACCCTACAGTAGCTGGGATTAAGGTGGTGGTGGGTAGGGCAGGAGGAAGCTGTGGGGGGGTGCAGCCACAGCGGCGTCAGAGATGGACAGCATTACGCAGGCAGCATCACGTATGAACCAGCAATGCCAAGCAGACTCTGCCACTGCACCAGGTTCATTAGCTGACCTGTGTAATCATTCCTTCGGGAAACACTATAAACATACACAGTAGTAAACAGAAACACACACACACACACACACACACACACTCACACACTCACACACACACACACACACACACACACACACACACACACACACACACACACACACACACACACACACACACACACACACACACACACACACACACACACACACACACACTAGGCTAGACACACTTTTGGTAAGTTGTATAACAAATCAGGTGTTGGGGCACACACCACACACATACACTCGTGTACACACACTTTTGCTTATGTAAGTTGTGTGAGGAGTGCGGCGTTGGGGTATACTACACACACATGCACGCACACCAGCACTCTCACAAACACACACTTATGCTTGTGTAAGTTGTGTAAGGAGTGGGGTGTTGGGACAGCAGATGGTGTGTGTTAAAGGGTGTGTGTGTTGCTTGCTGGCTGGCTGGCTGGGTGAATGGGACCCTTAGGAGTTGAGCACAGCTGGATAGGGGCAGGGTGAGCAGGGTGGGCAGACGGGTGTTTGCACTGGGCTGGGGATGCGTAGACAAACGAGGATGGAAGCCCTGTGAAGTGGGGACCAAGGCGCTTGGTGGTGAGAGATTACAGGGGAGAGATTACATTACCAAGCCTAGTGATCGCATTGCCTAGGTCTAGGACATAGAGGAGGTGTGGAGTAAGAGTGATAGATAAATGGGCAGGCAGGCAGTCAGGCAAACAGATGCAAAGGGGGAGGAAAAACATTAATACAAAGAGAAAGATAGGGGGGGTTGGGTTAGGACAGAGAGAAAGACAAGTCTTGGCAGCCTTAGCATGACATTGGGTGCACCTCAATATGGTACCTCCCGTCCTCCTCTTTTACTTGAGGCCTTGTGACACAAAGACATTATTGACGATAGCAATGTTATTAAATAGCAAAAGCACAGTTAAAAGGTCATTTGCCATTGAGATGTTATATGGAACCCCCACAAAAAAAAGGTTGCTCTGCCTTGGTGCTTCCATCCTCTCCGAGCAAAAGGAGAGGAGGAGAGGTACCATACTGAGTTGGACCCATCAAGTGAGATAGGGGATAGACCTGGCCATGGCCATCAAATAGGAAAAGCAGCTGTTCTCTTGCCACTGCCAACTAAAGCTCCGGCTACTGTGGGAAGATGAGGAGATCTCAGCTACTTTTACGATTTGCTGGCTACAGAGAGCTAAATCCCGTTCGATCTCAATTGACGTCATGTTAAGCAATGTAGTCATCTAGGTAAGATTTGTGACAGAGAGAGAGAGGGAGAGAGAGAGAGAGAGAGAGAGAGAGAGAGAGAGAGAGAGAGCGGAGAAATGTGAAAAAGAGAGGGGGGGAGAGAGAGAGAGAGAGAGAGAGAGAGAGAGAGAGAGAGAGAGAGAGAGAGAGAGAGAGAGAGAGAGAGAGAGAGAGAGAGATGAGAGAGAAGAACAACAACAATAACTGGGGGAAGCCGAGAACAGAAGATGAGAAGATAAAGAGGATAAAATGGGGAGCAGCTCAAGGGAGGGAGAGAAAGACACACAGAGAGGGGAGGGAGAAGGTATAGCAGGAAAGAGTTGGAAAGAAAAGAAAGAGAGACAGAATATCCTTACAAGAATCCGTACATCCTCTGATCCGTCAGAGGAGAGGGAGGCGAGCCTGAAGCGAAACAAAAGCCGTGATGTCATCAACGCGTGACTGTTGCTGTTGGCTACCCTTCAAGGCTAACCAAAACATGCCACCGAACAGAACACATACAGCACAGGCACAATCTTCTACTGCAATGACCTCACTCACACTTCCCCTCAACATGCACAGCATACTAAATCTCCCCAGAGTACACTAAATATACAGACGAGCTCACAGTACGCAACAGTAGTAGCAGTGTCCACACATACTGTACAGTACCGTAGGCATCAACCTATTTCACAACACTACTTTGCCAGCAAACACTCAGTTACTAGCATGTAGTATAGAAGCATTACTACCACAACCATTTTCTATCACAGACACAGAGGTGCATAAAGTAGAAGTAGTATTAGAAGTACTCTTATTGATGTAATAACACTACACTAGTACGCTTACATGCTCTTACATAGTTTTCATACACAAGTTATTCCACTGTACCTGATGAGGTACAGTAGGTACAATGAAAAAGCACTTTTTTACTTTATACATCTCTGCACAGACATGCACACTATTTACAACACCACATTATCTACAGTACACAGTAGATGCAAAGACCTGTCTCTTTACTGTATATACCCACAACATTTCTACCAACCATGTTGTAAATGCAAGACATCAATACAAAATGCTTAAGACTTACACCCACAAATAAATCTAAACCAAGTGAATGCAAGACAGCAAAAGAGAAAGCGCTAAAAATGCACAAATGATTTCCTGAGGCTAAGGCCTGTACCGATACACCATACACCCTCCAAGTGTGCCCTGTGGGCAGGGAGGCCAGCAGGGGCTGGGGGACAAAGGGGTCAGTTGTGACGGGCCTAGGGAGAGGGGAAGCCCAGAATTGGGTCTCCATTATATTATATGTGTGGGGGGTGG
>NC_085876.1:6409363-6471863 GCF_034702125.1 Engraulis encrasicolus
TCCTCAGACTGCCGGGTAGAATGAGAACTTACAGCCGAGGTCCAGCGTTGTGCCTTTGCAAAGGCCTAATATCCGCAACATGTCATTTGCTTGCAACAATGTAACACAAAAAGGCAACTGCCCGCAACTAGCTCTTGACTGGCAACATTGTATCCGACTCGCTCTGTCTGCTCATTGTCCGCCTTGTCACTCCCTCCAGCTCGATCAGTGGTTGTGGGCGCTCTCGAGCTCTGCCGTAGTAACAGTAGTAAACAGAGCCACGAATTTTGCATTTCCCATCGAGCAGAACTGGTTTTGCAATATTTTCTCAAATGAGAGCTATGATATTTTCAAATTAGGGTACAATTGGAACTACTCAAAATGGACACAACGTCTACGTGTAACTATAAAAGAAACACGATAATAACAAATCTAGCTGACAGGTGATTAGGCTACATGCGGTTGTTTCTACACAAGATAATACCTACACTTCCGCTTCCTCTTGACAACCAAACAGCAACAATGTTCACGTTGACATGGCAACCTCCTGAATGTTTGAACTTTAAACCTTCAGCATGAGGTCAAAATAATGGCTGTCATATGCATAGGCCCACACACAAAGCATAGTCTGCATCTAGGTCTATGATGATCTATGATCATGACCAGGCTCTGGGTTTGAACAATAATTCTGAAATGCATTGTGCATGGGCAATTATTTCAATGTTGTAATTAATATAATAAACAAAATTGCTTTGTTACTTGATTTTGCTGTAGGCTACTTAAATAACTTGCCAACCAGCATTCAGTCCCTATTTGATTGTCCAGTCTGTTATGTGTAGAAATAGTTCAACATAGGGGCTATAACAAGTAATTTGGCAAAGCACATAGCCTAGGGCAAATTACTAAAATGGGTTCTTATGAGAATCATGAAAAAAGTCAAGACATGTTGTTGGTATTTCATCTTAATTTACTGGAGAATCATTGACAAGACACTACATTCACAGAGTAAGAGAAGACCAAATCAGGATGAATTCAAACGTAATACATTTCACAGAATTAAACCCCATAGTCTACTTGCTCTGCAATGAAATCAAGGGTGGAAAAATAACAGATGAGAATGAAAGTAGATCTCTGGAAAATGTTTGGTCTGTGAGACCAATTATAGTCAATAAAACAGGATCCTATTCAAAGTCTCATCACTCCCATGATGGTGCATCAAATTCCATTATCATGAGTGAATACTGCCTGTGAAAAAAATAATATTCGAAAGACATTTCCAATAGCTACTCAATGACTATCAATTACAGATGGGAAGGGCCTTAATCAACCAGGCCTCAACCTCAACATGTTTGCTTAAATTGTAGGGATCTGGAGAATGATCTAGGCATGTATGGTCAAAATATCAGCCGCATACGTACCCTCTCACCACACACAACAGTACTCTGGCATGAGGGGAGAAAAATCAGCATGATGATCGATCACCAGAATCGACAGTAATGTGGTCACGTTGCTACTCAACTGTTAAGACTCCAAGTAAGTACATCATGTTCCCTAACAATTTGGTAAATTTACAGTTACAGAACATCATTGCACAGGGATTAGTTTTGAATGTACAATTTACAGTTCAAACAGACACAACATTTTTTTTAATTTGAGGACTGAGGAGGACAGATTGAGCTGACTCACTTAATTAAATCTAACAACATAGTAACACAGCCCCACATTAGGAGATATTACATTAGATATTCCAGAGTACCCACTCTGTTATGTGCATGGCATATTCGACGAAGCCAGATAGGAAACCCACAGTAATACTTTGCAGCAGTCTCCCCACTTTTAACATGCAGTAACAGGATATTCCACCTACCATCCAAAAATCGCCAATCCAGTTAGGGTTGTTTGCATGAAAGACCATTCAAAGGCATCACTTAACAAAGGCTTGTTTTTCTACAGTACAGGTACATTCTGATTTTATCTCCATTAGCCATACAACAGAACTTCACCGGTCTTAAGATTAAGTGTTTTCAACTCATCTTCTACCAGAAATGCCAACACACCCTAGTTAGTAAGTACACTATTAAAAAGAAAAACTAAACAGAAAACCTTTCAGTGCGGTGGTCTAAATAAAGTGGTATTGCATTTTTTTCTAGTTGTTTAAAAAGTATAGCCGTGATCAGATTTATTAGTCTAATGACACCACCCTGGTCAGCTGATCAGATTTCACTTGCCATAGTTTTATTATGATTATTAACAGGATTTAAACTTTATTAGTTAAATAAGTTTAGTGTATATTCCAGTACAGCTACTTACATTCAATGGCAGACAGTACGGAACTGTAAACATAGTCTATTTCACCTATCATGAAACCTATCCTTTTTATTGTACTGATGCCCCACAGGAGAAAGTGCAAAACCAAAATGCCATGATATCGGAAGCGCCCTGAAAATATATATTTTTAAAATCATCACGAGGAGATCTACATATACCCGCTTAGACAGGCAAGAATCAATCAGATGAAAGCCTGAAGGCATAGCCAATCGTAGCCCCTTACCAGACACTGTCCCCCGACTGGGATGTTGTAATAGCAACTGAAAAAAAATGTAACTACCATAGTACTACACCATTATGACAGTACACAGTTTAGTGCACCTTTAGTAATACATTACGACTTGATCATTGCCATTCTGGTAACAGCTGATTCAATAACAGGAGTAGTGTTTTAAGGGGTTAAATAAACCACATCTGGTTTATGGAGGGAATCAATTTGACCCTCACACCGCCTTTCACCTCTGTATGGAAACAACATTTTCAACTTCAGGCATGAATTCCATCCGAGGTGACCATGCATTAAGGTGACCACAACTGTGAGCTGAGGCTGAGGGCATTTCTGAACCATTATTCAACATTGGTACAAGTGCAGAGGGAACACTGCTGACTGGAAAAAGGACAAACAGGGTTATTGGAACTTCAGATGAGGCTTGGAGAAGGAAGTAAGGTGTAGTGTTCATCACAGAGAATTATGGGAAAAAAACAAAAGAAAACCAGAAAAAAAAGACATTTGGAGGTGTTGCATCCAGCAGAAAGGGAGAGGCAGCAAGTCCAGTTGAGAAGAGAAGAAATACAAACTGCAGAGTACAACCGTTTTACACACCCAAACACACACGCAAAGACACACACACACACACACACGCACACAAACAAACAAACAGCGACACACACTGTCTCAGTCCAGCTTCTCTTTCTGGACCAGTTTGGGGGCGTCCACAAAGTCCCTCCCGTTGAAGACGATGACTGCAGTGGTCACCGCACTGGCCATGCCCCAGAACATCACGTAGGCCAACGTCTCGGTCCAGGTGTCACCTGGGCGTCAGGGAGAGGAGTTAGTTCTCATTCCATCTTGAAACACTCTATACTGTATGCCTTAATTGTACTCTATACTCTACACTCTATACTGTCTGCCTTAACTCAGGGCAACACCTGAGTATGCTTTGGAGGTAAAATGTGCTGGTAACATTTTACAGTTCACACGTCACAAATACATGCCTATCTACAGTACTGTTTGTATAAGTGACTTAATGTATAAGACGTGTTCAGGGGCACTATTTCAACCATCAAATTCTATCTTAGAACAGCTCCACCGACTGCAGTCTGAGCACAGCATGAATTTTTTTGAATATTTAAAAAAAAAACTTTTTTGTTTTTGGTGATTTAACACCTTAATCGTTGTCAATCGTTGACAATTTCTAATATGTTGATGTTGTGCCTCAGGTTCAAAATAGGTGGGAAAACCGTATCATATGGACCATAAACTCCTAATACATGATGCTGATACCTCGATTAGTATTGGTCCGTGCCAATACTTAGTCTCAGTATCAGATACCTCAATTAGTATCTGTCAGTGTCGATACTGAATATCCAAACTAATGAGTTGTATGATTTTATTTAAGTTCAGTATCAGATGGATCGAAGGAAAGCACTAAGCAGTAAGTTCTTCAAGGTTTTCATTATGACCATAATATGCATGGCTGCAACTTCTCTTGGGGCAAGTGGTGTCATATCTATAATTAAAATCACCACATGTGAATCTAAGAGCTTGGGAACTGGAACATTTAGGGCTTCGAGCTTCTTTCTAGCAGTACTCTAGCAGTTTAAAAATAAAATTAGCCTTTAAGCAATTCCATACAAGTCTTGTGACTGATCGTAAAACCTGCCCTGAAAAAGAAGTTGAAGGAGTAGGCCTAATGCTCTGCATGAGGGAATGAGTATGTTTAAAACGGCCGCATAGGTTAGCATTCTAGAACTACAATTCTTCATGCATTCATGGTAAGAAAAGGAATTATGATTAAATAAGTAGTTAAGTACTTGTTCAAATTTAGCTATATGCCAAGTACACAATTCACAAAATTTGGTGAAGGCGGGGCTTTGAAAAAAATAAAACGTATATCCAAACAAAACATCTACCTACAAATATAATGGCTACTGTACAACAACCAAAGCAAGATTCACTAAAATAGACCAATGAATGTATTTTGAGAGCGTGTAATATTCTTACCGGCCATAAGGAGGCAGAGGATACACATGGAGAAGGCCACCAACAGGACCAGAGGCAGCTGAGAGACGAAACAAGACGAAACGCACACGCACACGCACACGCACACGCACACGCACACGCACACGCACACGCACACACAATAAACAATGCGAATACACAGCCTGGGTACCCCCATACAGTAATCCTCAATTGGGCTTGGTTATTGGGTTATTGGAATTTAATATCATGTTAATAACTAAAATATTATTTCATGTCAACTGCATGATAAAGAGACATACGTATAAAGGAATATATATACAGAAATGTATATGGAAATCTGACTCTGCACAAAGGAGAGGACTCCAAATGAACACAGTTCCCTCGTAGAAACGCACAACAAATATGCAACGCTGCACACATACTTAACAGCCATCCACTAAAAAAAAATCCCACATGTGTGAAACCATTCAGTCACATGCATTCTTCTCACGGTCACATGTTCAAAAACACGCACACGCACGCACGCACATACATACGCAACCTACTAACACTCACCATCATGAACTTCCAGTCCTTTTGCACTTGTAAGGGTGTTGGTCCCTCGGAGTCATCCACTGTGTAGTTGCCCAGGAACAGGTCGATGGAATCCTGCCGTTCAGCCCACACACACGTACAAATTACTAATCAGAGTTCCTAGTTTTATCAGCACAAATGTACACATTACTTCCTCTTTGTAAAAGTGGCAAACATTCCTAGTTACAATTTAATACATTTAAGTGAATCCCCTGCAGTTACGCATTACCACCATCGTTTTGTTGTTTGTTTTAGCGGAGTGCTTTATTTATTTACTTATTATATTACTATATATTTTATCGTGATGTTCTTTCTGACGATACCTTGATATACAGTATGCATTTGAAAACAGGAATCTGGACATGAAGGATTATACATTGTATTCTGGCATTATGGACATACAGTGTATATGTATGCCTGCTCTTACTTGCCAAAGGGGCAACCCCACTCGTTTCATTTATGACCGCATCACTTTAACCCCTCAAAATGCCATGACAATGTATTAAACCACACTCACCCACCCACCCAGACACTTTTGTATTATATCCCGTTAATCATTACCACATTACAACATTAGGCTCACTAACACATCCAACTGCCATTACAAACCACCAAGTCATACCGGCATGACACCCACTCAAAAACAACCCACGCCACGCCACACCAACAACACCACAACACTCTAAAACACTTGGGATCCTAGCAACAATGTGCATTTGGCACTATTGTTTGCACATGCATCTGACTGACGTTTCACCATAATTTCTCCACTCAAGAACAAAGCAGGGTAGTAGGCAATCGCGTAGTGACACACCACACCTCGCCCACTACCGCATGTAGGATGGCTGTCGGAAGGCTATCGGAAGGAACTATGTTTTTGCCATTTTCAGGCTTTTAAACAAAAATATGGCACACATATACGGTAGGTGTGTATAAATGCATATGTGTGTGTGTGTGTGTGTGTGTGTGTGTGTGTGTGTGTGTGCGTGCGAGTGTGAGTGTGCGTGTGTGTGTGTGTGTGTGTGCGCGCCTGCGCGTGTGTGTGCGCGTTTCTCCACACAAGAACACAGTGGTGTAGTAGGCAATCCCGTAGTGACATCACATCACACCTACACCCACGACTGCAGTGTGGATGGCGATCTCAATGGCTCTATGTACAACGGCACACTCACTCTCTTCAGGCCTGTCGGGACCTGCACACTCCACTGCCGGATGCTGACTCACACCACTGGGTGTCTGGCAGGCCAGGTAGCTTTCATATGTACACATACAGTACAGTAGACCTAACCACACACACTCGCATGCAATTGTATACCTACAACACTGGTGCACACTAATTTGCACCCGCACACTAATTCACATAAATTCTGACTAAGACGTACACACTCCCACAGACACACAGACACAGACACAGACACACACACACACACACCTGTCTGTATCCATCTGAGAAGTTGTTCTTGTAGTAGCGGATCATGGAGTTCCAGCCGTCCATCACCAGGCCCCACTGAGATCTCTTCCCCGTCCTGTAGAGGAGGGAACATGTATGCTTACTCAGTGCACAGCTTAAATTCTTGATTTGTGTATTGTGATAAAAATGTTAACCTTTAAATGTCTGTCGCGAAACTGAAGATACATTTCCACTCTGTGGGCAATCTGGTACTCGCACAGGCACACACGCGCACACACGCGCACACACGCGCGCACACGCGCGCGCACGCGCACGCGCACACGCACGCGCACGCACGCACGCACGCACGCACGCACGCGCGCGCACGCGCACGCGCACACGCACGCGCACACACACACGCACGCACGCACGCACACACGCACACACACACACACACACTCCTAGGGATGGGCACCCTATATATACAGTACATCAACTGCAAACATATACAGCACACATCAACACCTAAACATCAACATAAACATCCACTGCAAATATTAAGTATACAAACAGTATCAATCCCAAGCATTATACGCATACAGTACAAGTTTATTCAGCTTGATAGTTAGTGGTAAGACTTCAACTGTGACGTTAATTGTAAGCACCTTAGTTTGACATACAACACTGACAATAACACTGCAAAGTGGTATGGCAGAAACGGGAGGTGGGCTATTGTTGAGAGCAAGTTTGCTGTGTGTTTTAACCTCAATACCTCATAGATAACAGCCCTATTGATTTCGACCCCCATTAAGACTGTAAAGGCAGTACAGTATTAAGGTGATGCAGTGCTCCTGGGCACTATATCTCACAGGAGCCCCCTTTATTTAAAAAATATTTTTCAAGTATTTTTTAAATCTTGTGTCATGTGGTGCCCATTCACTGATTGGAAATGGTTGGTGCTCCTGGCCCTTGTGCTACTGGCCCTTATGGACAATCAGACTATGTAGAAAGACATGGGCTGCTTCTGTCAAAATATTTACCATTTACTTTGAAGTCAATGGATGAGTAAGTTACGAACCCCCATTCTCAGGCATTTTCCCTTGCACACTCACTCTTTCCAATCTCCCACACAAATTATATCATGGAGTAATCCCCTACTTTTGTAAACTCCACTTACGAGCCTCACTGCCTTCTTCTCCACTCTGCCTGCACTTGCTCCGTTATGCTGTTTGCTCAGCTCTGCTATCCTCTAAACAAACAGTTTGAAGTGGTCCGAAGCGCACCGGAACACCATTGCAACACTTCCGTCTTTTTGGAGGGGACAGGGATTTTATAGCCTTTATTTAAACAGGAAGGTGATGATGGAGACAGGAAACTAGTGGGAGAGAGAGATGGGGAAGGGCTGGGACATGAGCCAGGCAGGATTCGTACCCAGGACCCCATGGGCAAACCTGCCAGTACATGGTGCGGTACATTAGCGCACACTAGCACAGAACTGCCGTCTTTTGGGTCCTGGCACTTATTCAGTGTTCTTCGGTGAAGCTATACTAATGCACCGGTCACAGAATGGTCAGATAATTCACTCAACCGATGAAATATTACACCACACAACATTGACGATCTATCCAGCACTTATTTTTTCCATCTCCAGCACTGCGCATATCTGCATAGTTGGTAGCTTTCAGTGTCCTCTAATATATACGTTTCTTGGGGGAAAAGTTATCTGCTGACTTTAATGCACCATATACATGTTATACCATGAAAATGTTTAATAATTGTTTTCAACATCAACACTTTATTTTAAGGTTTACACGTTGGCCAGTAAATGTCTAACTGTTTGTGCAAGTGATTTAGGAGACGTGTATTAGCCAAAACCCTTGGTTAGCTGTGTATCACAAATCTCTTGTACTTTGACGAGCTTTATTATTGATAAAATTGCAGCCAGGACCTAGCATTTATTTATTTGAATACAATACAATACAGTAGATTTTTGAAAAAGCTACCTGGTGAAGTCGGTCTTGAGGGCCCCAGTGCCTGCATACTGTTTAGCACAGGCATCAGCATTGTCAGCCCAGGCTGCAGAAGAGGGAGACAAAACACACACACACACATGCATGCATGCACAACACGTGCATGAGTACACACACACAAAAACACACATTGTTAGTAGGTCATACACACTACACTACACAGCACACAAACTACAAGCTACATGAAAAGCCCCCTTTGACTGTGGGACACGTTGGGAAGTTTTAAACTGATCTTTGCATGTAGGATTAATGTTAGGTTGGCACAGCAGTGGAGATTGAGAATTAGTGGTGCGGGGAAGCAGGGAGCGGACTCACCGTTTTTGTAGATCTTCTCAAAGTCTGCCTGCTCCTCAACCTTCTGTCCAACATGAAGAACACCCATTCTCTGCAGTCAGAGAGAGAGAGAGAGAGAGAGAGAGAGAGAGAGAGAGAGAGAGAGAGAGAGAGAGAGAGAGAGAGAGAGAGAGAGAGAGAGAGAGAGAGAGAGAGAGAGAGAGAGAGAGAGAGAGAGAGAGAGAGAGAGAGAGAGAGAGAGAGAGAGAGAGAGAGAGAGAGAGAGAGAGAGAGAGAAAGGAAGAATTATATAAAAAGTGAATAAGACAAAAGCGTGTGTGTGTGTCTGCGCATGTGTGTGTGTGTGTGTGGTGTGTGTGTGCGTGCATGCGTGGTCTAACCTGCAGCTGGTTCTGTAGTGAGCGTCGGGCCAGTAGGCTCTGGATGACGTTGGTGCGGTCCAGACAGTCCATGCAGTTACTGCGGAAGGTACCGGTCTGCTGGGACGCAACCTTGCCATCAGAGTCCACCCAGAAATACCTGCACAGGACCAGAAGACACACATTACGCCAGGTACAGTTAGGATGTCTGTTCAGTGTGTGTGTGTGTGTGTGTGTGTGTGTGTGTGTGTGTGTGTGTGTGTGTGTGTGACGGGGCCAGGTGTTCATAAGGAAGGCTTTTATGCTTCAGTGTGTGTACGGTCTGTAGTGGACTACAATGGACTATGCTGGACGGCACCGTGTTGACTTTTTTTGTATTTTACTATAATTAGTATTTTTATGTCTTCTATTCTTCCCCTATATGTTAAATGTTCAATGCTAAATGTTTAAATTGTTATTTATTACTATTTATCACTTTGTCATCAATGTTAAATGCTCAGTAATTATTTATTACTTCATCACTTAATTGTTATTGGTCCATCACTGTTACTTGTCCTGTCTTGGATTTTATGTCAGTCTGTAAATGTCAGTCCTGTGTATGTCTATGTCCTTTCATGGTATATTAGAGAGAAACTAAATTTCAATTTCCTTGTATGACCTGTGCATATGAAGAAACGGACAATAAAAGCTGACTTGACTTGACTAGTGTGACTAATTACGAGGACAGTCGGTGTGTGTGTGTGTGTGTGTGTGTGTGTGTGTGTGTGTGTGTGTGTGTGTGTGTGTGTGTGGCTAGAGAAAGAGAGAAAGAAAGAGATGGGGGTAGAGAGAGACAAAGTAAGTAGATAGCATTAGGGTGGACTATATAAATGGCTAAACTCACGCATAGTCATCTTGGTTTTCAGCTACAGCATCCACCAGGATTTGAAGCCGATGCCAGCGCATCTTACTGCACTCCTTGTGGAAGTCAAAGGCAATATACCTACAGCACGCACGCACACACGCACACACACACGCACACGTACACACACACACACAGTCAGAGATCAGACGTCAAACTACAACATATCTACATGATAGAAATCACTAAAAGCTTGGGTGGCAGGCTTTAATATAATAAAAGCAACATCAACAATACTGTATTTATATAGCGCGTTTAAAGTGCAAATTCTCAAGAGACACTGAGTCCTATAGCGCCTGAGTCGTGTGCGTGTGTGTGTTTGTGTGTGTCTGTCTGTCTGTGTGTGCACAGCATCCTTGGGGACTTTGAAATCCCCTCTGCAAACATCGCTGACTACTGCGTTAGCTTTCACTTTGAAGTTCAGTACATAGTGCATCTGAAGGACTTAAACATACAATCATCGCTCTTCGACCATCCTTCTAAAGGTCTATAAATCAGAGTTAGCCTTAGATCTCGGATGGTTGCATCATCTAAGACCCCGTGCTGCAGTAACATTTACGACCCCTCTGTGGTTCCGTGGGGGATACCCCAGCACACAACCAGCTAGACAGCTGCTATGACCTAACATGAACCCGGAGACACACTGTGGACAAACGTCAGCAAAAAACAATGAGAGTTATAATATACTCTCATGGCAAAAACAGGCCCGTAGACAGTCAGAATAGAGGCGTCAGAATAGGGGTGTAAAGGCCCATTCACATGTACAACAATAACTATAAACTTAACTAGAACTATAACGATATTTCCATTCAGACCTGCAAATGATAATATAGGTTTCACATGAACATCCACAAGCGGAAGGCATGATGTCTAGGCATGCATTCTGAAGAATTCTGATTGGCTGCCATTTTTTCACAGTTAAATAAAATCAGTAATCCACAAAAAAAACTAATTCCACCCATAGCGTTCAGCACGTCGTTGTCATTATAGTGGACATGTAAATGGACATGAGTTGTAACGATTTTTTTTAAAAGTTAAAGTTGTATAGATCTTTGTAGCTTTTGTTATAGAACGAGCCTTAATCATGCTTAAAAAAAACGAAGCAATTGAATCACTTAGACAGAAATACATAGGGGTGCCACAATAACCATAGATGCATGATCAGACTGTTGTTTTTATGTTGTTAATGTCTTCAAATGTGGATTATGGATAAGTGTAATTCAAGACAAATTTCTGTGCAAATAGACATCATATTGTATCTTACAGTACAATACAATACAATATGTATTTATTTAGCACACAATATCACAACTATGAAGTTGACTCAAAGTCCTTTTAATAGACATAAATAAATCACATTCACACGCACGCACGCACACGCACGCACACAGCGATAATAGTCCTAAAAAAAGATTAGTCTGGATGCGATCGTAACATAGCCTAATCTCATAACATAAAGACCTAATGATTGCATGATTTCTTGTGGTTTGTGGGATATTCTATAGCCGTAGGGGGGTACCATACTCACTTGAGCAGGCTGTTGCCCATGTTGTCCACCATCTTGGCAAAGGCCTCCTCCAGAGGTTTCTCTGAGCCCTTCTGATTTACCTGGGACACACAAATACACGGGAACAGTTCATGGAATGGAATGTAACGTAATGTAATGCAGCACTGTTTTACAATATAACATATATTAAATATATTTCATAATATAATACAATATTCATATACTAGATATTAGATAACATTATTACATATATTACATAATACTATTATAATAATATACTGTAATATTATACAATAAAATATATAATGTAAAATCATGTATTTAGTGCCACTTCCTATAAATGGGTCAACATGCGTGTTGTTTCACAGTCCTGCAGAGTAACTGTAGGTGTTTCGCTGTATGACCTTTCCAGTGAGCCCCTTGTTGTATTGCCCACACCGGATTTCCAGTCCAGTCATATTGGGCAACCAATGTCACCCACCATCTTGAATCCTCATGATCATCTTTGTGCAGACATTTCACCAAAACTCCTTACTTTTCCTGGGGTCTTATGGCGTATCACAACTCAAAACAGTCGAAATAGAAAAAGTCCTGTATGTTCATAATGACCTACAAAAGAAGACCTTTTGCCCTAGTTGTTTTGGCCTCCTAATACTTCCAGGGACTCAATGACAAAAGTTTCACTGAATGTACCGATGTGTGAAATTTAAGACGGACATGTAGTGTCAAAATGAACCCCATTAGAGAGAGGGCTAAACGTGTAAAAACCTTGAGGTAGTTGGGGGGAGGCACTGTCAGTGAAAGTATGATATGATTAGCATAAACTACACACAAATCCCCATTTTTTACACTGGAGTGTATTTTTAAAAGCCCGTTCACCCACGTACTGTGAATCACTCTACAGTGAAACCTACTGACTCATCCACTGCTCTGCAAACCTAAAAGCAGGAAAAGAAACGACTGAGATGTTTTCAGTCCGCGCATATGTGTGTGTGTGTGTGTGTGTGTGTGTGTGTGTGTGTGTGTGTGTGTGTGTGTGTGTGTGTGTGTGTGTGTGTGTGTGTGTGTGTGTGTGTGTGTTGGGGAGGAGGGGGGGGCAGAAAGAGATAGAGACAGAGAAGGAGAACAGATACTTCCTAGGTTTAAAGCCTAGAGACAATGCTTGCAGTCATGGTGAAAGGCTTGTGGTTAAGCTGTGGGTAGGTGCTGATGCATTGGCTCCCTTTGAGCAAAGATTTGCCGGCGAACATCAAACAGTACTACAAAAATGCTCATAGTTCAGTTGTATCACTAATTTGCTCTCTCACTCACTCACCTTAATCATACACAAGGGGCTCTCTCACCTTAATCACACACTGGGAGCTTTTATGGCTGAGGCATCTCAACTATGTGGCCATTTTGCCTGCACCATTCACTAAAAGGGCTATTGTGTTGGCCCAAGATGACAGTTCAGGGTGTGTGTGTCTGTGTGTATGTGTGTGCACCCGCTCCAAATACTAAAAGGGTGATTGTCTTCTCAAAAGATGACAGTTCAGTCAGTGTGTGTGCGTGTTTGTGTGTGTGCAATCTTCCCATGTAAATGTCTGCCTCTTCATTTGACTGTGGTTTCACATGCAAAGCTCCCACTTTATGGGTTTTTGGTGTTTGGGTATTAAGTCATGCGACACATGTTTAGTGCTAGAGCAGTATTTGTTTGTGACAAAAGATGCATCAGTACATCAAGACTTCTGGTGGCTAGGGCTCTTTGTTTGTGTAATGAGAGAGAGCATCTTTGATTTCATATTTACCAGATTGAGGATGACCTGCTTTCCATAGATCAGCACTTGAGACTCAAAATGCCTCTTGAAGCCGTCCATCTGTAAGAGCAGAAAGCACAACTCAATAACACATTACATCCTTACATTACACATAACTGACTTTCATCCAAAGCAACTTAACAGTTCTTGAAGGTACAGGAGTTTTTGGATACTGTCCCTGGAGCAGTGTGGGCTTTGTTTAAGGGCACTAAGCCTATGGATGGTATGGAATTCCAAACAGTAATCTGATTCCAGGACCAACTTCCTAACATACCTGTCAACTTTGAGCGACAAAATTATTTTTCTTTTAAAAAAAATCTGATTTTAAGCCAACAAACGGGAAATGTTTGGCCCTGCCGTGGCCTAACGGTAGGGCACTGAGTTACTATGCCGTCAACCCGTGTTCGATTCAGGCCCAGGTCATGTGCCGATCCTTCCCCGTCTCTCTCTCCCCACTCGCTTCCTGTCCCATTCTTTACTGTACTGTCCAAATAAAGAAATATTTTTTTTATTTTAAAAAGGGAAAGTTTCAATAGGCCAAATCCTGACAGTCAACAGGAGCGTTCTATCTAGGCTACTCTGCTTTTAACACGTCATTCTGCCTGCAAGGTCAGTCCTGCCCAAAGCTAAAAAATACAGATTAAAAAGTCATCATCCCGCATCAGGACATCTGTACAGGCCTTACGTGATTGGTGCTGCTGCTGATCAGGGGTTTAGGCTTGTACTTCAGGTTGGGCCGCTGGGACCAGAAAAACGGCATTGAACCCCGAGTCTGATAGAGAAGGAGATAACACGCACGCACACGCACACACACACAAGCGCACACACACGCGCGCATACACACATGCACGCACACACATGCACGCACGCACACACACAAGCGCACACACAAGCGCACACACCCACGCACACACACGCACGCACACACAAGCGCACGCACACACACACACACACACGCGCGCGCGCACGCACACACACACACGCGCACACACACGCGCACACACACGCGCACACACACGCGCACACACACGCGCACACACACGCGCACACACACGCGCACACACACGCGCACACACACACGCGCAGACAGGCGCAGTATTAACGATGAGGAATTTACACATGCATACTTCGTCAGAGAACTTGGAATTTCTCTCTTTCACATGCTGGCACAAAGGAATGCACACACTTGGAGCTGTGGACAAACAAAGAGGATCTTATGCGAATGTCTGCTTTGCCGACATACATACAGTGCATGAGTATGGCTTCGCTGCTGAGTGTGTGCATGCTCCATCATGACTTGTTGCAGGATGACAGAGACACAGAGTCATGCTGCAAATGAGGTCTGGCATCCTGTGTGAAACCTCCCTAACCAGCACACATCCTCTCCAGCACCAGGGCTGGACTGGCCATCTGGCATAGCGGGCATTCCCCGGTGGGCCCTGCACCCTCGTGGGCCACTATATTCAAAAATGCAAAAATAAATGTTATTTCTGAAAATTGGGGCCCACAAGGGTGCGGGGCCCACCAGTAAGTCAGCTTTGCGCCGCTAATTATGAGGGGCCCCTTTAAGCCAAAAGTGCCCGGGTCCTATTTCTCCTCCAGTCCAGCCCTTGCCAGCACCATGATGCGCAACATGATGCACAACTGAACTGACTACTGCGTAATCTTTCCACACCAATACAGGCAAAGTCAACGTGGCTTGTGGCACATTTATTCTGCGAATTCTGTGTATGGTACACACATTCCTTTACCAGGTGCTGCTGGGGGTCACGGAGACATGTTACAAAGTGTGAAAAGGGAAGATCCTAATGTGTCACTCCCAATATAGACTCTATGGATTGTCGTGTGTGTGTGTGTGTGTGTGTGTGTGTGTGTGTGTGTGTGTGTGTGTGTGTGTGTGTGTGTGTGTGTGTGTGTGTGTGTGTGTGTGTACTCTACTTAACCCTGTGCTAATGTACTTTAAAAAACCCTACTTGGCATCTACACTTACTGTTTGGTATATTTCCTGTGCACTTTGTATCAGCAAGTGTTGCAGGTTATGATCATGCCCTTGACTGTAAGTCGTGTTGGTTCAAAGCGTCTGCCAAATGTAATGTAATGTAATGAAAAGGGAAGATCCTAGCACATGCATCACTTGCCAACACCATCTCCAGGCGATTTGCTAAATATGAGATACTGCACTACATACACAATGGGACATTACACACCCAGCTTCCAAAAAAAGGTAGGAAACTAACTGACTATAGTCATTTTTCATCTGTAAGATGGAGAATTATGTAAATAAGCTGTAGCTGTTAAATACCAAGCAAAATTATTGTTTTGAGGCAAATATGTGCTCATTTAAAATTTGATACAAACTCATCAGTGATAATTGGAGTAATCCAGAGTTATGTGTGCATGTTACTAAACTATCAAATCATGGATACCTTTCAGAGTGTCATCCATTCTCCCTTCTCTCATCAGCAATTGTAAATTGTCCTCCCAGACATCAATCAGACTCACCCACCTGGACAAAGGAGGAGCGGCCGCCTTGGTACTGCACAATCTGCTCTGTCTCCACAAAGTTTGCAGCGTGGCCCTCAGAGTCAATGCCTGGGAAAGACACACATAAGACAAAACTATGTGTTAGTCAATGGGGACAAGAGAACAAGGCATAGGCCTACAGAATCCATTTGGCATGTACTTTGTATGTGAATACAGTTATGAGGGGATAAGAGAAAAGTGTGTTTGTGTGTGTGTGTGTGTGTGTGTGTGTGTGTATGTGTGTAAAGCTGACATAGACTCTGAGGTCAACCACCGTCTGAGCTGTGCCTGTGGAGCTTATGCCAAACTCAGAAAAAGAGTCTTTGATGACAGAGACCTGAGACCCCAAACTAAGATCCTGGTTTACAAGGCTGTAGTTCTTCCCTCCCTGTTGTATGGAGCAGAAACCTGGACCACATACAGCAGACACCTAAAATCACTAGAACAATTCCATCAACGGTCCCTGCGTAAAATCCTGAAGATCAAGTGGCAGGACAAACACACCAACATCAGCATTCTGAAAGAGGTCAATATACCCAGTATCACAACTATCATAATGAAGCACCAACTCCGCTGGACAGGCCACGTCATCCGCATGCCACACACCCGTCTCCCAAAGCAGATCTTGTACTCCCAACTGAAAGGTCAGCATGTCCCTGGTGGTCCAAAGAAACGCTACAAAGACAACATCAAAACCAACTTAAAGAAGTTCAATATACCATCTAGTAACTGGGAGGATCTTGCCAGGGACAGACATAGCTGGAGGAAAGCATTGCATGAGGGTGCAGTACAACATGAAAACAAACTCCACCATGCCACAGAAGCAAAGCGACAACGCCGAAAGGATCACATGGAAAAGGCTGCAGCAATACCCACCACCTCTACTTTCCCCTGCCCAAACTGCACCAAGATATGTGGATCAAGGATTGGTCTCCACAGTCACCTGAAGACCCACAAATAGAAAACCCTACTGAGAGGACAGTCATACTCGTTTCGAGTGACCGCTGATGATGATGATGATGGTGTGTGTGTATGTGTGTGTGTGTTTACCTCTGACGTAGTAGCGTACTCCGGCCCTAAAGCAGCTTCGCCTGGAGATGAGGATCCATTCAAAGATCTTCCCATTGATACTGCAGGGCTTCATCACCACGACTACACACACCACGTTAAGGATACTCAACACAAACACACATTCATTGTCTGTCTGTCTGTCTGTCTGTCTGTCTGTCTGTCTGTCTGTCTGTCTGTCTGTCTGTCTGTCTGTCTGTCTGTCTGTCTGTCTGTCTGTCTGTCTGTCTGTCTGTCTGTCTGTCTGTCTGTCTGTCTGTCTGTCTGTCTGTCTGTCTGTCCACACACGCACACCTAAAAGCAGCAGTCACAATACTACCCTCACTCACTACACACTCCAGCTTTTTATGAATCTACAATCTTGGGCCTAAGGATGATGCGAATAACCTCGACCAATAAATCTCACAAATGTGTATTCTTGGTTTGTAAGGATACAGCCGTGAATGACGGGGAAGGCAAATTTGTGGAGCTGTGAGGCAGAGCAAAACAATTCAAAATTACAAAACCACAAAACGACACACAATTACAAAACAATACACAAAACAATACACAGAACAATACACAATACACAAAACAATTACTCGAGAACCAGAGTCATCAGGACAGTGAGACTGTACACAGATATATAGAAATAATCTGTCAAAGGCGTGTCAAACTCAAATTCACAGTGGGCCAAAATCAAAAATCGAGACTGAAGTCGTGGGCCGAACTCAATATTTACTGAATGAAAAAAATGATAAAATTGTGCAAACGCACACATGGAGGCAAATTTCACAAGCACTCAAAATACGGTAGTTGTACTGGGCCCACTCAAATGCCTGAGAGACACCAAATGTTGTGTTCAAGTCACAATACTACATATGTGAGCCAACTGTAATAGTCACCTGAAACTATCTTGTGGGCAAAATAAACCTACCACGCGGCCAGATTTTGGCCCCCAGGCCTGAGTTTGACATCCCTGGTCTAGTGCATGCGTGTTAATATATGCAAGTATGTTGACTTTCGTGTAATACTGTAATACTGTAGGTCATCTTTACTTCTGAACTAGAAAACCTCCGCCAAGACAGGTCAACCATACTTACTTCAGGCTGACCAATGATGTCTCGTAGAAGGTTTCCGTTCCAAACAAACCTCTGATCTGCCTGTAAACACACAAGCCGATAAAAAGTGTACATTTTAGTTTTTCGTTTTTGCATGCGTTTGGGAGCGTGTATGTCGTTCGAGGAGGCTCAGCTCCATGAATCTCCATGAGCCTCTGCTCTCTGCGCGTGTGTGTCTGCGCGTGTGTGTCTGCGCGTGTGTGTCTGCGCGTGTGCACGTGTGTACGTGTGTACGTGTGTGTGTGTGTGTGTGTGTGTGTCCTCCTCACTCGTTCGACAAGGCTCATTCCTTGGTCAGTCTCTGCTGTGCGTGCGTGCGTGCGTGCGTGCGTGCGTGCGTGTGTGTATGCGCGCGTGTGTGTGTGTGCGTGTGCGTGTGTGTCTGCGCGTGTGTGTGTGTGTCTGCGCGTGTGTGTGTGTGTCTGCGCGTGTGTGTGTGTCTGCGCGCGTGTGTGTGTGTCTGCGCGCGTGTGTGTGTGTCTGCGCGCGTGTGTGTGTGTCTGCGCGCGTGTGTGTGTGTCTGCGCGCGTGTGTGTGTGTCTGCCTGTGTGTGTGTGTCTGCCTGTGTGTGTGTGTCTGCCTGTGTGTGTGTGTCTGCCTGTGTGTGTGTGTCTGCCTGTGTGTGTGTGTCTGCCTGTGTGTGTGTGTCTGCCTGTGTGTGTGTGTCTGCCTGTGTGTGTGTGTCTGCCTGTGTGTGTGTGTCCTCACTCGTTCGAGCAGGCTCATCTCCTGGAAGTCGGGGCTGGTGTTGGCCAGTCTCTGCTGGGTGTGTGTGAGGTCGTAGTCGGTGCAGAAGAAGAAGCCATCGGTGTTCAGCACACTGTTGATCATGTTGAGGAACGCCTGGTTATCCTGAAGCTGAAACACAGCAAGACACCCAGAGGAACATTAGCACAGTGTGTGTGTGTGTGTGTGTGTGTGTGTGTGTGTGTGTGTGTGCGTGCGTGCGTGCGTGCGTGCGTGCGTGCGTGTGTTCTCCTCTTAGACACAGAATTATCCATTCTATACAATAATAGAGGGCCGTCCAAAAGACTTGGAACATTACTACAGTGTGTGTGTGTGTGTGTGTAAAGTTTTAGAAATGTGTGAGATACAGTATATCACGAAAGTGAATACACCCCTCACAGTTTTGCAGATTTTTGAGTATATCTTTTCATAGGAAAGCATTACAGAAATGTAACTTTGACACAATGATTAGTGACCTTTTAACAACATATTTAACCGCTTAAATTTCTTGTTCACTCAGAAAAAAACAAAATACAGCCATTAATGTTTGAACATGTACTCACAAAAGTGAGTACACCCCAGATTAAAATCCAGTAGAGAAGGGGCTATGTTGGCTCGAATCGTCTCGGAATGAAACGAAATGAAAAGGGATGACAAGGGAGGTCATCAGTGTGCGTTTCAACCTTTCTTTGCATTGAACATTTACATTTTGAGTCTGCATCTGGCTTAAATAGATTGGTGTGAGATTTGAATGCAATCCTATGGAGAATATCATGATCTGCTTCAGTAGTCACAGTGCATGTTGACATGTATGTTTCCTTTAGGTGTATTTCAGATTGCCAATGTTGACAGCATTCATGCATCCCCAAACCATGTCAGTCCCACTACCATGCTTGGCTTATGAGAGGATACACCTTTTTTGTAAAACTCACTTGTTTACCACCACACATGCTTGACACCATCTAAAGCAAATTTGCCAAGATAAACAAATTTGCTTTAGATGGTGTCAAGCATGTGTGGTGGTAAACAAGTGACCTCCCTTGTCATCCCTTTTCATTTTGTTTCATTTCGAGACTATTCGAGCCAACATAGCCCCTTCTCTACCGGATTTTAATCTGGGGTGTACTCACTTTTGTGAGTACATGTTCAAACATTAATGGCTGTATTTTGTTTTTTTCTCCGTGAACAAGAAATTTAAGCGGTTAAATATGTTGTTAAAAGGTCACTAATCATTGTGTCAAAGTTACATTTCTGTAATACTTTCCTATGAAAAGATATACTCAAAAATCTGCAAAATTGTGAGGGGTGTATTCACTTTCGTGATATACTGTATGTCCTGTCTTGTCCTGTCTTGTAGCTGTATGTGTGTATTGCATTGCATTTTTTTGCATTTTCATGCCTTCAGGTTTACGTTGACACCCTAGGCAAATAGTACTACTACTGTTGGAATTAGCAGTGGCAGTTCTGCAGTCATAGATATTTGGGACTGCTTATGTGGGCTCTAGAAATACGGAAATCCCAACAATCAAAACACACACATAAAAGGAAGTAAGATTACTTATTTAACTCATCACTTATTTAAACAACTATTATTAGCTAACCTAACAAATCCTCTTCCTAACCACATAGCTGCCAACTTGACACCGAGATATTAGTCATTCCGGACATAACATAGGCTGTTTTTCAATTTCTCCCACACCTCTAAGTGCTGGAATACTCACACACGCACACACACGGACACACACACAGGCACAAACACACACACACACCCACACACACCCACACACAAGCCTTTCAGGTTAATAGGATCTCCTCTTAATCTTGTTAAGTTGGAGCAGAGAGGCCCTGGACTGCACATGCAACTATGAGTGCACGCACTCGCACTCGCACGTTTATGCATACCCACACACACAAATCCGAAAGGGTGGATGGATTGGTGGATGGATGGATGGAATGAAGGATGTGTTCCACCTCTCTAAGCAGAAGCACAAGCAAGACCACACACCCCCACAGCCAACCAACCAGTCCTGTTCCCAGGACGAAGCCTAGCCTACCCTCTCTCCACCCTAAACGACCAACACAAACAGCCCTCCGCACAAGTAGCAATATTAGCACAAAGGTCAAGGTGTGCATCAGGGTCCTGTACCGAACAGTTTCACACAGGCAAATGTGAGAATGAGTGTGTGTGTAATTGGTTATAAATCCTATTGCAAGTTCAGGGGAGGTCTCAGTGCTGCTCGATGGTTATGTTGTGCTGTGCTGTGTGGAGGAATGTGTTTGTGAAAAGGAGAGAGACAGAAAAAAATCTGTAATTTCTTGACCCGTGAGACGTACACATAATGGAGTTACGGTGTAGCAACAACATGTAGATGTGAGGCGTATGCCTATCTAAACAGAACACTGAATTCCACCATGTTAACCCATTTTGTCCTAAGCCCTTTTTGGGAAAGGGTGCCCTCTTACTATTAAATCCTAAATATCTCAGCCTCCGAAGCATAAACAACTAGAATGGGCACTCGGTAGAGCGCAAACCTTCGCCTACACCACTTATTTTTTTCTGGCCATCTTCAGAGTGTGGGGCGTAACATTCTCCAAATGTTGGTGTTAGTTTCATTTAAATTGGACCGGAATATCGTAATATTACATATTTGGCCCAGTCTTGACCTCTTATTCAATTCCGCATGCACACGTTGTTCTGGCATATAGTGCTTGGCAAAGTAAAACATTTTTGACCTTTTCGTGACCTTGACCTTGACCTTTGACCCAATCACTCCCAAATAGTAATCGATTGTTCCTTGGGTCATGACCAATCATCCCAGTAAATTTCATAAAAATCGGCTGAATTTACGTTTTTGACCTTTTCGTGACCTTTGACCTTTGACCCAATCACTCCCAAAATGTAATCGATTGTTCCTTGGGTCATGACCAATCATCCCACCAAATTTCATAAAAATCGGCTCAATGTACGTTTTTTACCTTTTCGTGACCTTGACCTTGACCTTTGACTTTTGACCCAATCACTCCCAAAAAGTAATCAAGTGTTCCTTGGGTCAAGACCAATCATCCCACTAAATTTCATAAATATCGGCTCAGTTCTGTCTGAGTTATACGAAGTACATACAAACATATTAACAAATAAATAAATACACAGCGGTCAAAACATAACCTTCGCCGACTTTGTCTTGGCGAAGGTAAACATGAAATGAGTTACATTTAAAAACCAAGACCCTCATCTGCATTATAATGTGTTCATTCAGCTCTAACATACCCACATATTTAATAAAACAGCTCAAATCTCAAACTCCTGAATGCAGTGTATATGTGTTTCCAGGACACAATGGGTTAATTCTGTCCGGCTATGAAAATGTATTCGACATCTATTTCTCGAATGCTCAAATATTAAAACAGCATTTTGCTTATCAAATTTTCGGGACATAAAGGCATGGGATTTTCCCACACTTGCAATATTCAGTTCTGTTATGACAAGACCAAACTGGTTAAGCTGGGTCGTCAACTGTTTCAGTGCTAACGGCTATGAACACAGCTGCAATGGCATGCACATTACATAATCATGCATGACATGACAGACATATAACCAGCCTTGCTTGAATTGTCATGACTTCCATTATAATTAAGGATAGACCGATATATATATTGGTCCGATATTTGCATTTTTTTTAAGTGTATCGGTATCGACCGATACGCGTGTGGTTTTGGCCGATACACAATATTTATTATTTTATGTCATTCAGGTTTTTTTAAAAGCACCAAGACACTTTATTTTTTTATTACTTGATTGTTAGACATTACTTGATTGTTAGAGTGGGTGTTTAAATGTTGCAAGTTCTACCTCAATTTGATAATGTTAAAGGAATGTTTATTTTTAACTTTAGACCTGGAATATTTGTCATTTTTTAACCTTTTTTTAAACCCATATCGGACCCAAATATCGGGTATCGGAAATCGGCCAATGGTGATGAAAAAAAAAAAAATCGGTATCGCATCGGCCATTAAAAAACCTGTATCGGTCGACCCCTAATTATAACATCAGCGTGCCACTTAACCAGTCAAACCTATTCAGCGATGTATTAAGTGAAAGTAGAAGTACTTTCAAAGTAGAAAGTAGGAATGTATCTAGCTCATTAGGTACACTGCAACATCGGGTGTATGAACTATGCAAGATCATGTAGTGCTTTGAACCAGTTCAAGGCACGAAAACGAAAACCGGGACCTTTTTCTTTTTTAACATGGAACAGAAACAAAACCAGAAATTATTTTTATGTTCCGGAACAGAAACACTTACTAACAATAATTGTTAATACCCGAAAGGTGTGCGATTTTGTTGTTGCCCACTGAGCATAGCCATGTGACTTTATAATGTTGTTGATGTTTGTGTTGTAAATCTCAGTTAATAATAAACAACACATTTGAAATGATAATTGCTTTGAAATATTCTTGTCTTATTAAATGAAAGCTGTAAAATTCTGGTTACAAGCCCTGGTTGTAATAACATCAGTAAGACTACTTATACTTTATAAACCTCTTTCTGCCCTTGATCCTCCTAACAGTCAACTTGCATAACTCTGCCCATCACAACCTAGCATGTATGCTACGGTATGATTGGCAGTTGTGTATTGAATACATCCATTCCAGTGACTCTTTTGTAGGACTGTAGTTTAGGTGTTGCTGGACACATTCAGGGATTTAGGATTTTGCAGAGGCGGCAATATTCCCAGAGATTCCAGAAATGATCTGACCATTGAATCTGACCCTGTTCAACATGGTAAGACTCACAGTAGTATGTACTCAAATTCCACACACCACTGACTAAGTTAAGTCTACACCTGTTAGGAATGTAACTGGAAACTTTTCATGTGTGATTATCTGCTTGTTATCTGCAAATGTAAATGTGAAAAACATACTGGGGAGGAGAGAACTTTTCCCAGGATCTGATATACTTGTTTACGCAGAGTAAATGAATGAATATTTTATTGTGACGCACAAGAAGCCACGTTGGCTCCAGTGTCATATTATCCCTCAGTGAGCCGGCATACCTTTTTGGCATGGCTGTCGCCCCGACCTGAGGCTGCAACACCAATACATGTACGCAACGTGTCTGCTTCTTCATACAAGGAAGTCATATACTGTTTCGTTTGCATGCATGATTGATTCACTAAGACAGAGGGAGAGTGAAAGGAGGGGAGAGAGAGAGAGAGAGAGAGAGAGAGAGAGAGAGAGAGAGAGAGAGAGAGAGAGAGAGAGAGAGAGAGAGAGAGAGAGAGAGAGAGAGAGAGAGAGAGAGAGAGAGAGACTGATCTCTTTCACGTCATACTGTAATGTGGTTCCCAGTGGCGGGTGTAGACATGACTGTACTGTGACGTGACCAGCAGCATCCCCACATTTCCTTTTCCATTTCCAACATTTACAGTACAGTGCCTGGGGGTACTGGATTGCATAACATTCTGCTTTCTATTGTTACATCTCTTTGGAGATATTGGCCTCCGTGTGTGTGTGTGTGTGTGTGTGTGTGTGTGTGTGTGTGTGTGTGTGTGTGTGTGTGTGTGTGTGTGTGTGTGTGTGTGTGTGTGTGTGTGTGTGTGTGTGTGTGTGTGTGTGTCCTCATCACTAAATGGCAAAGCATTCAATGTCCACCACTGCCTGTGTATTTGATCGTGTCTCTGCATGCTAAACCGCTCCATTACAGTGCAAACATATAACATATTCGTTGTGCATCACCCCATATAGTGCCCCATCACTATTAATTGGATATTGCCTGTGGTTGTAGTGGGTCCATCAGGGTCTTCGTGAAGGGGATGCCGTCACTACATGAGTTACTGTGGCCTAATGGTTAGGGAGGTGTTCCTAAGATCAGAGGGTTTGCCGGTTAGAATCCCACAATTACCTCTCCCTACACCTCCATCCATGGCTGTAGTACACTTGAGCACGGCACCTACATTAACCCCATATTGCTCCAGGGAATGTAACCAATATCATGTAAATAACTGTAATTCGCTTTACATAAAATCGTCAGCTATGTGTTAATGTAATGTGATGTAATGTAATACGATTATGTATATTATGTATTATAATGTATGATGAGTTGTAAGTAATGTAATGCAATATGAATTGCATATTATGTAGTGTGATATGAATATGTACATTACCTGTGGCTCTAGTAGGTGCATCATGGTCTTCTTGTAGGGGATGATGTCAAACTCAGTGGCCTTCCACACCGTGTGGCCTGCCAGCTCCCCCATCTTCTTCTTACGGGTGATGACAATCAGGTACATACCTGCAGTACACGTACACACACACAAAAAAATAACACCTATTGAAACAAGCATCATCAGTAACAAACCCACCCCCTTCTTCCAAGTGGTTCAATGAGGTTCATGCTTGCATACCCATAACAACTATAAAATCATCACATTACAATGCATTACTGGCCCAATAACCGTGTGTGCGTGTGTGTGTGTGTGTGTGTGTGTGTGTGTGTGTGTGTGTGTGTGTGTGTGTGTGTGTGTGTGTGTGTGTGTGTGTGTGTGTGTGTGCGTGTGTGCGTGTGTGTGTGTGTTACATACCAGCCACCAGTCGTATGGTTCCCATGATGCCACAGATGGGCCGAGTGATGCCAGATGGAGGGATGTCATGAGTTCCTACACACACAAAGAAATTCAGCAAAACTCACTCACTCACTCACTCACTCGGTCACAAATATACGCACTGAGTGTTACATATACACACACTCAGTCAGTCAGTCAGTCCAACAAAAGTCACGCATGCTCAGTCAGTCATTCACACAGACGCACCATCACCCAAACACAAACATCTTGCAGCTGTCATCATTTCTGCCAAACCTCTCCATTAAAAGTTAAGCGTCTGAACGGAGCTCGCATTTCAATTCAGTTGTCACTTTACATCATTGACTGGGAAAAGCATGCCAAGGAAAGTGGTGGCAACTGGCAAGTGCCTTAAAGTGTGGGTTGGCAACTTAAGTCCTCATTCATTTGATTGAATGGCCAGACCTCTGCCAAGTGGGTACCAAAAGACTTGTTGACAAGGGTAGTGACAAACACATGTGCATGAGTTTATGGGGGAATACAGTATGTCTGCTCCTGTGCCTCCTGGGGACAGCAATATTATTGAAGAGCTCTTTCTGAATGGTATGCCTGCTATCTATACTCAGCAGTGAACAGGACTGTTCGGTGAGCGAAACAGAGATAAAGAGATAGGGCACAAGATGAATAGAGAAATTGAGAGCAAAAGAAAGATAAAGAGAGAGCAAGAGAGAGAACGATGAGGAGGGAGAGGCAAGAATAAAGAGAGACAGTGTTAGAGAGAGAGAGAGAGAGAGAGAGAGAGAGAGAGAGAGAGACAGAGAGAGACAGAGAGAGACAGAGACGGAAGGAAAGATGGTTCCAGCACTACATGGGTAGATTGATCCTTCATTTGTGTGAGGGGTCAGATGTCAAATTGTTTCTAATCAATGTGCTGCATGCCTGAGCTCACTAGCAGCACACCACACACCAACCACCAATCACCCATGAAGCGCTGCATGACCTACACATACCTGTGAGCGTCATCTCTGTGGAAATGCGATCGATGACAAGGACATCAGTGGCGCCATCGTCACAGGCCTCGATGTAGAACTTGTCTACAGTCGCGTGCCTGCAGAAAGATGAAATAAGTCATAAGTTAAATCAGCCATTTTAATATGTAGTAGAATTATTTCATGGCACTTAGGTCTCCAAGCCATGCTTGCAAACTGTCCACAGGTTTCTGTCAGTCATGCATGATAATGATATTGCTTTTACTCGTTTATTATTCAGAAAGGATGGTGAGAGAGACAGGACATGAGTGAGAGAGACAGATGGATGGGGAAGGATCGGTTAATGATCTCGGGTCAGAATCGAACCCGGGTCTCAGTATTGATATGACTGCTTAGCCCACATGCTTGACATTTTTATTGTGGCCTTAGGTTTCGTGTCCGTTTGTCTAGCTTTGTGCTCAATGTCCATCACGGTGCTTTTATCTTCAGTACCGTATGTGCACAAGCCCGGGAAATGGCATGTGAGCTTGCCCGATCATTCTGATCTGAATCACGGCATGGAAACCCTTGCATTAGGCAAACAGTTTAGAGATTTGCCAAGGGGTTTGAATTTTAGTGTCAGCGCAAATGGACAATAAAGAAGTATTGTGTCGAATCACTTAAAAAAAAACGAGAGTGAGACATCATCAAACCACAGTTACCACAGTCCATATAATCTGCATCAGCATCACTGACCTCAATCTCTGCAAACACAGCAGCCTTTGATGATTTGTTTTACCTAACAAAACTGGCTGGCTGCAAAGAGTATGAAGCACAGGACAGAACAGGCGCACCTACTTCATAGGCGCCGACTCTGTGGGTGCTTCAGGGCTGAGGTTCCCACATAGATTGACGAGCACCCACAGACATTTGCCAGATCAAGAGTTGATGGAGACACTCTACAGCAGGTGTGTCAAAGTCATTTTGGTTCAGGGGCCACATGCAGCCAATTTGATCTCAAATGGGCCGGATCAGTAACGTAATTGCGAAATATCCCACATTTCTGCTTCATGGCGGAATCGCATGCTTGTCAACTATCTGACGGTGGATGTCAGCGAGTGGTAAATTAATGGCGAGCAAAAAGGTACATTTTCAGTTATTGAATAGCTGATATCTTAGACACCTGCAGCAACTTTTTTTCTTATTGGGCAAGAGATTATCTCCTTTTTAAAAGTACATTTCTTGTTTTATTCTTCTCTACAAGTCTGGGGCCGGAATAAACCATCTGGCTGGCTGCATCCGACTCCAGGGCCTTATGATAACAAGTCAGGCAAATATCAGCAAACCACCAAGAAAACTATAAAACAGCAGCACCCTTGAGTCGTACTGGATAAGGTGCTCTGTGACTGCACATAGTCTGCAGCAGCATTTCTCCTGAGATAACAGTCAAGTACAGAGCAGATGTACTGGATTTATTGATCACAATTTCCAAAGATTTGGGGATGTTAGGAGAACGGGGTGGTCCAAATGAAAAGTGGATTTCTTTTCCATCAATGTTTTCAAGAAGGCAAACTCAAAGAAGTGAACCCAACAGATGTTTGTGTTTTGCACAATCCAGGCGAGATGGGTTGAGAACTGCCACCCTAGTATGTGATGTGAGTGATACAGTGAGGCATAGCTGCTTGACCACCTGTTCAAAAATTCCTAGCTGCTGCCATTATATTCATTATGATAATCTGTGATGATTGTCAAAAGTCATTACACAAATGAGTTTTACGCACATGTGTCATGGAATAGGGCCAACAGCTATTGTGTTTGCTGGGATCCAAAGCTGGGGGACTTCACACCAAGAAGATAGACCACCTGACACCAGCTCATGAACAGTTCCATCAACAACACCACCACCACCACCACCTCCAGATTGGTGTGACTGTACTAACGCAGGACATGCGACAAGTTTAGTTTTGCGACAATTGGGTGTGTGCGTTTATTGTGTTGTTTTTTGTGCATTGCTCATCAGGGCGTGTTCGTAAGTGCCATGCACTTGCCAAGTTGCAACCCGCACATTTCTCCAGTAGTTCTAGTTGTAGATCTGCTCCGCCTCCTTCTCTCTCCCTGAGAACAGTATCGACAGGTGCAGTGCGTCAATCGTGCCAGCTAGGACACCAATGCTAGCACTTTTGCTGCTTAAGTAAGTTCAGGAAACCGAGTTGGGTGAGAAGGCCTTTGCTGCGGGTACCTAGTTTCCCTGGTACATTGTGGTGACCCACAAAATTGGCATCCTCTTGCAAACACGGCACTTTCAGCACTTGCTGACGCCAAACTCAAAGCATGACGGACATTTGGATACTTCACATCACCGCTGACATTTTCGGTATTAGCACCCTAGCGAGCTAGCTGCAAGACACCGTAAACTGAGAGGGTATTTAGGACAGAATGTAACACGAAACACTTTCCCACAGCCTTGATGGATACCGACTGACACTGCACTGTTGTCGATTATACGCATTTATTCAATATACACACGCTTGCCCACGATACATGTTGTTACGCGCAGAGATGTCTCTGATAGGGAACGCAGCAATGTTGCTGTCAGCGAACTTCAGAATGAATTAGCAGTCTTTGAGTCGAAGCTGAGCTGTGGCAGCAGACCCAACTCGCCAAGTTTTACATTCAAGATAAATGTGACAGCTTGTACCTTAGATGTATTTTGGCACATGCACTCATATGATTACAGCGCAAAAAGGATTCACACCAGATAACCGCGTAATAAAAGTCAAAAGTTGAGAAAGCATTACTCACAAATTGAACCTTTCGTAGGCGGTCGCCATCCTTACTTCCTGTGTTGACTTCGTCACATGACTAAAGTAGAGAAAGGCGTGGTTTGCCTTCCACGTTGACGTCACCAGTGAGCTCTGTTTCTGTTGGGTCCAATGTCAGTCAAAACAGCCTGGATTCATTTCATTTAGTTGAATGGAGGAGATTATATGATATTATTTGAATATATTATATTATTATCGATGTCTCACTGTGTGAAAGGGCAACAGAAACAAATAAGTCATTTAGGCCAAAGTCAAGGAATTTGCAACTTTCTGACAGTGTGCCTATACGTCAGAAGAACCTCAATGTTGGCCTACTATTCTGTAGGCCTACTACACTACTCACTGTATTATTATTGCGCCATTTTGAGTGAAATGAATCTTACTACGAAACCAACAGAAACTATCCACCCACTACCTCACCTGTAACCAACCTTGCTTCACCTTCTCAGGGAAAGACCAGGGAACTCCCCCTACACAGGCCTACACACCCTGGGCTAAGGCTGCATCAAAATTTAACCTGCTTGGTTTTCCATCATGCCCCAACATAGAGGTGAATATTCCCCACCACTCCAGCTCACGTTTTGAGCACTTTCCAAACCTAAAAGGGAAAACACATAGCTGAAGGCTACTGTCAGACAGCCAAATATCTTGGGTATTAGGCCTAAATAATTAGGCCTTGGCCTCCCAATTCATCACACCCACTCAACTCGAGAAAGTGTCAAAGGACTTTTGATCAACCAAAACAAAAACATTTTCTGTTTCTGCTTTTATACAACATTGATCAAGTTCTCACTAATCTCTTAAACTTAAGATGTAGGCTATGGCCTAGCTGTGGCTTAGTTGGCTGGGCACTGGAGTGCTATGTGGGTGATCTGGGTTCGATTCCTGACCCGGATCATTTTCCGATCCATTCCCACTCCTTTCCTGTCCCCCTCTTCACTTTCCTGTCTAAATTAAGTTGACACCCCATTCCAAAAAAAAGAAAGATGCAGATTATTATTATAAAAAAATCTTTACTGTATTTATTTTTATATTTATTTATTTTAATATATGTTGTTTATGAATCTAGGCGTTACTACAGTACCCCAACATGTTCAAAAATAGCCAGCTTCATTTTACTCTGACCCTGTTCCACTTTTTTTTGCACGTTTATTAATAACCTTTCAATCTTACCAATGACCTGAAAACACTTCCTTTAATTTCTCTCTACAGCTTAATCATTATCCCACTTGTTTACCTTCCTGAGCAACATGGAAAGATTCTGAGTATGTAAGCACATTGTCTTGGCTTTCATCGCCTCACTTAGTGAATGGGCCCACTCACAAAGCACAAGCGTGAGCCGCCCATCAACCTGCCTGCGGGTCTGAAGTGTGACATCATCAGCTGACTCAGGTGTGCTGCAATATCCACCTTGCCTTCGCCTACAGTATGTACGTATGTCTAAGTCTGTTTTCAGGAGCTGAAGCATGCAGCAATAAAAAAGACTTGTTCATCAATTTTCTCAAACACCAGCTACGTAGTATACATGAAGGGCACAAAGTCTCCTTGTTGCTGGTTTTCTGGGAAAGTCACAGGGAATTTACCTGCATTGTACTGTGCTTAGGTATGCGATAAGCAACATTGTATCATTGTGTGAGTATTCACTGTTAGGTACTGTAGATAGGCCTACTGTACTACCGTTCCGCTCACTGCTGATTACCTCGGACAGATCCGGACGTTCCATTGTAATAAAATCAGGCTAAGAAGTCAGTAGGTCTGGGACCTGCTTTATGCTTACTCATCAGACACTTCTGCAGAACAAGGGTGATTTTTAGAGACAAAGTAGCCTACTTTTAATCGCCATAAGCACTACAGCAAAAGAATTGCAATGTCTTTTTTTCATTGATCATCAGGATTGTATTAAGCCAATGCTTGTGTCGTGGGGTAACCCCATACAGGTTAAAAATGGTTGGTGCCACTGAGCACTGTGCCGCTGGCCCATGTGAAATTAGGCCTTCTTGATCATGTGACCCAAAAGTCAATTCAGGTAGTTGATATTTATAGTGCAATATCACATGAATCAAGCAACTAAAAACGCTTGGCCAAAACCCCTTGAAATATTCATAAGGTTCGAAATGTGGGAGTTTCACTGCGGAACTTGTGACCTGTCAGCAATTCTTACACCACAGTCGAAATGTCCTCCTTCTCATGTTTGTGTTGTTTTTTTCGGGTTCTACTTTCAGAGGCCCCTGAGACTCGATGACTGCTTTTGGTTCCTTATTTAAGATATTAGGACCTAGAAAAAGAGAGACGGCACAAGTCTCAGATGCCCTCATGACTGGCTTTTGGTTTCATCCGAGGTCGAGAGAACCGGTGCTCGCTGTTCCTCATTTCTGCCTACTCTCTACCATCCAGTGGCTCTCGCCCATGACTTGAGCGAAAGACGGTCCTCACGTCAGTGTGCAAACAGGAGGCAGACAACCATAACAATGACACTTGTTGCCTTGAAGAAAGATGGAAGTGGATAAGGAAGTAGATAAGGAATAACTGCTGTGATCTCCCCTCCTCATCTCTCTGTTGCTCCACTTCAAAGAGGCCTCTGTAGTCTCAGGGGCTACTAGTCCGCTGTCGGCTGTCAGCAAATCAGTGACTGGCGCTTGCAACAGCTTTCCGAAATCCCAGACCACAACACACATGTGCTATTCATGGCGTTCTCCCTCAGGTGTGTGTGTGTGTGTGTGTGTGTGTGTGTGTGTGTGTGTGTGTGTGTGTGTGTGTGTGTGTGTGTGTGTGTGTGTGTGTGTGTGTGTGTGTGTGTGTGTGTGTGTGTGTGTGTGTGTGTGTGTGTGTGCTTGCGTGCATTTTTAAAAGATAATAAATTCAGGCATGCAGAAGGTCATCTACATTATTGAGGACCCCTTTTCAAACCTTCAGCTGTACTGCATGCTTCACCATCACTGAAGCCTCTGTACTATGTATTCTTTATTGTCACTTTTGTATAAATAGTAGGCCCCTATGTTAAATTATACCATTTCTGTATACTTTTTGAGAAGACAGATGGAAAAAACAGATGGAAAACGAAATGGCTAATGTGAACAAACTACGCATATTATGTAAAAGATTATGTAGGTTTTTGTCACCTCTGTCAGATGTCACCACCTTCAGCTTTTGTGTCTGATGGTGGTGACAAAAACCTCCAAATGCTCCTCATTGAAGAATAGAGTATAAACCTCTATAAACCTCAACATCATCAGATTGATGCCATCAAAGTCTTTTTGACGTGTTTTAAATTAATATGCTTACAATGTGTTATTTACTTTTAACAAATAAGAAACAAAAACAAATAAGAGCCTCTTTTATCAAAAAAGTTGGAAGGTTATTCTGATACATTCTTGCACAGCCAAGACCTTCGTCTGTACAGTACTTTTATATTTTGGATTTGAATATTTTCTCTCTTTTTCCTTCAAAATTAAAACCTGCTTTTGTCACACTCTCAAGAATCTGTGAAAAAAGTGTTCCAACATTAACGCTGAATGTTATGCAGTTAGGCATTATTAAGAGATCACCATGTAGGCTCTATGTTCATAAAGGATTTATATTTCTACTCACAAATGGTTAAACGATGTTAGATAACATTTGATGACCTCAGTGACCTTCTCTACTAAAATGGCGGGACTTTCTCCTCGTATGCTCTGTATCTGTGTGGTTAGCACGAGGTTAGTGCACGAAAACAAGTCAAGTCACATCACCATCTTTGTGGTTGAGGAAGAGGAGGCTTTTTACATCTGCTGGATGTTTTTGGTGGGGGTTGGGGGGGGGGGGGGTTCAGCCACCTGTATGTTTGCAACACACACACCTCTGCACACAGCACACCTCTGTACGCTTCATGTCTGTGTGGTTAGCGCAATGTTAGTCCATGAAAACAAGTCAAGGTATAAATCCTTACCTACCACCCCCTTAGCGCCCCCTCATTTGTTGATGAGGATGGAGAGGCAGTTAGTCATCACAATTTTCTTTTCTTGAGAAGTGTGTGTGTGGGGGGGTGGAGGGATGGGGGGGGTCTGCTTTTGGTGCAGGGGATGAGGAGTTCCCCCACCTGTGCCTTTGTAGCACACACATGCACACCTCTCTATGCTCATGTTTGTGTGTGTGGTTAATGTGATTTTTCTGCAAGAAAACAAGTCAAGTCATATCACCTTACCTCTTTCCCCCTTACTTTGTTGATGAGGAATGGGGGATCATAATTCTTCACAATAGTACAACTTTCTTTTCTTGGGGGGCAGGTGCTGGAGTTTTGGGGACTGGGGGTGTGTGGGATGCGGGAGTTCCCCCACCTGTGAGATTGCAGCGCAAACACACAAACACACTACATTCATGGCCTACTTTCATTTTTACAGCTCATTCAATGATTCATATTTTTCTCCCTATCAAATGCAACATATCACAAAGACCACACTGCACGCTGCCACCAGGCTCATTGACAGGGGGAACAAATGGGCCAGTTGTCCCAGGCCCATGAAAGGGGACAGGTTTGGTCCCCAGTACATTATAAGTATAGGGAGAGGGCCCTTTCAGATGGTTTTATGCTGGGCCCGGTCGAAGCTGTCAGTGGCCCTGCTGCTGCCGACCTGTTTCCACTATGTACTCCCTCCCCTTTTATGTGGCGAGCCTCAGCCCCACAGCCCTGGACTTGCGCACTCGTACTTCCTGTGGCAAGGGAGCTGTTTCCTGCCAGCCACACGTATGTGGAACAAACGCATCCAATATGAGCCAATACTGCACTTGACTTGACCAACGTGGTCATGGATACATTTTATCAGTCACACACACACACACACATACACACACACACCACACTAAATAACATACCACTACGTGTGAAAAACACACACACACACACACACACACACACACACACACACACACACACACACACACACACACACACACACACACACACACACACACACACACACACACACACACACACTGCACGAACACACACACCACAGTACATCACACACCACAGCAAGAATGTCTGTTTTTTTGCCATTACATAACTGAACATAACTGTTGGCCCATGCATGGGCAGAATCTCGAAATTCAAAACAATACATATAGTGAAAGTAAATGCAGAATTATGTTACATATGTAAAATGCATAATTGTAACCCAAAATATCAGCAGGCAAAGCAGATCCTTACACCCACGCAATGGAGTGTGTTTCACAGCAATGGTCTTCCTTTCAGAGAGTCTGTCTGTTGCTTAGTGCTGACATGGCCACCGGAGAGTGGGTAAATGGGTAAATATCAGTCATAGCTGTAAACTTCTTTAAGTTCTCAAAGGAGTGGAAAACCGATATATAAATGCAGTCCATTGACCATTTTCAAAATAAAGGCTTAAAAGCCTTAAAAGTGGTTGAACACCAAGTAATTCATTGTGGCATTAGCCTACTGCCTTAAACTTTGATGAACTCAGGTAGGATGACTTTGTTATGACCATAGGACCCACAAGGCACATACCAAAATTACTGCACATACAATGTTGTTTAGATTGCCAAAAAAATTGAACCAAGACTGTCATAATTGTGGCATACTTGTTTTCCTAATGATCAATGCCCATTGTTAATGTAATGGCTCGAAGTCCACTCTGTGCTACATACATTGGCTGTAAAATAATTAACACGCACATGTGCGCGTGCATACACACACACACACACACACACACACACACACACACACACACACACACACACACACACACACACACACACACACACACACACACACACACACACACACACACACACACATCTCTCTCTCTCTCTCTCTCTCTCTCTCTCTCTCTCTCTCTCTCACACACACACACACACACACACACACACACACACACACACACACACACACACACACACACACACACACACACACACACACACACACACACACACACACACACACACACACACAAACTGCATATGTACTGTTGAGAGGAGGAAACTCATGGGGGGTGAAGCGATCACACCTCATCATTTTTTCTCCTGTGGGTTTTTTTTTTGCCAAAAGGTGAATTCATTCTTGGAGTGTTTGTATGAGTGTGTAAGAAGAGGAAAAAAGTGCCACTCTGTGCTTCCATTTATGGATGCAATACAACATAGAGTGATGTGACTTGACCTCCCCCCATATTTTGACGTTATTTATATTTTAAAACTCATCCACCCACTTTTGCATTTTACAATGCAATTTCCATCACACACACACACACACACACACACACACACACACACACACACACACACACACACACACACACACACACACACACACACACACACACACACACACACACACACACACACACACACACACACACACACACACACGTATGCACGCACGCACGTACACACACACTTGCGGTGTGAGGGCAAAATGCTCCTCAACGCTAAATTATCACACTTAGCCTACAATCTTTAAAAATCTTTTTCTTCCATTTATGGATGCAATCAAAGTGTGATGTGATGTGTAAGCTTTACTGATATATAGCTACTATATCATCCAGGAAATCTTCAGAAATGTCACCTTCATTATGACTGGTACACCAACAAACTCAACCGCACACTCACCGTGCGTGCTCACACACGCACGCACGCACACACACACACACACACACACTCTTATCATGCTTTCGGATAAAAACCATCTGCTACACTGTGTGTAATGTAATGCAACATGCTATCAGTGGATTGCCATCGCAATGAATCACTCTACCAAATGCTACGTCCGTGTTGGATGCAGACAGTATAACCTACAATTACGAAAACCTATTTTGGCAAGAAAAAAGTGTTTACATACTGAAGTCGTTTTATGCTGATTAGGGGTGTAGATAAAGACAAAATGACATAATGGCTCATTTGGAAGCAACTGACATAAAGCTGACATAATGTGTCGTGATGTGTGAAGATGTTAATCTTTTCCTTCTGCCGGGAGGGAGGACTAGCCACCCACATCACGTAGCTCCATATCCATATATGCACAACGCTGTGCACTACATCTACATATCCCACAACCCCATCACCCCCCCAAACACCATCAACAAATGCCAAAACCTTCCGTCATACCATGCCTTACCCCCAACGGTGTCATTACAGCAATCCCACCTCTCACTGCCACTATAGCACATTACTTTTATATATGTGCATATGAAGTAAGGAAAGAAAGACACATCGTGGAGTGGAGCATAAATATAAAAATGTTGATGGATTACGGAGCCTTCGCCCTCACTAGACACCAAGCATTAGTAGAATGTTTTTTAACTATTCAACTTATTTCAACTTTATTTTATCATAATGTCATTGTTGTATTATTACATAGAATAAACAGATTGAAAGGTTTCCTGCATCGCTGATGCTCTTCACTGACAACCATGGCCCTTCATTTTTTATCGAGATAAAACTAAAGATTCTCTATGAGTACCATTCACAAGTTGAATTATGGGTCTGTAATCATACATGGTTACAGGTTACATTACAGGGTGGCATAAGCCTTTGGTGTGTGTGTGTGTGTGTGTGTGTGTGTGTGTGTGTGTGTGTGTGTGTGTGTGTGTGTGTGTGTGTGTGTGTGTGTGTGTGTGTGTGTGTGTGTGTGTGTGTGTGTGTGTGTGTGTGTGTGTGTGTGTGTGTGTGTGTGTGTGTGTGTGTGTGTGTGTCATGGGTACAATTAGCATGTGTGTGTGTCATGGGTACAATTAGCATGATTTCACACACTAGTTTCACACGGGAAGTTGCAATATGGTAGCGTAAAATGCTATATTAGGTCATTGATGTGAACACGCCAATATACACTCCTCTATTTATGCTGTAACTTCTGTATACTGCAATGACATACTTAAAACATGCATTCAAACACTCTTTTGTGTCACCCACATTGATGTCTCCCAGATCTTTTTGAAAACTGCCGACTATTAACCTCATAAATATTTAAAATTAAAATCTAGCTCCTGCAAAATTGTTATCTTATGATTAACACATCAATGGATTACAAAACTGCATTAACACCACTTACGCAAGTTAGCAGAGATAAGATGAACAGCGGAGGGAAGTAGAGTTGCTCTGCATCGACTTGGACCCAGATCCCTCTATAGCAGTGGTTCCCAACCAGGGGTACGTGTACCACTAGGGGTACGCGAGCACACCTCAGGGGGTACGTGGAAAAATGTAACTTTGAATGAGGGGGTGATAAAGACATAAATATGTAGCATTGGTTAGGGTACTCATTGTACAACAAAAAGGTTTAGGGGGTACGCAAGACAAAAAAGGTTGGGAAACACTGCTCTATAGGGCCTGTGATCACTACACCAAAGAGCCAGGCTTGTTGGCCTGTCAGAGTACACCCGCAACCCTACTCCATCATACTGCCTTCCCACTCTTGGTTTCCTTGTGTACTATTGTGTACCGCCAGGACACCTCACAATCCCTACGGGGTCCCCCACATCAGAGGTATCAATCCTGGAGTTCCTCATATGTCTTACACAGCTGGGTGAGCCTCTGGTGGCTTCATGGCAAGTCAGCCCACTTTTGACACCATTGGTAGGGAAGGAGAGTAGAGCTGCCCCATTAGGACTTGAACCAGGACCTCCTGGGGTAGCACACTGGGGCTCCGACCGCTATACCAAAGTGCCAGGCTGATTGGCATGACAGTCAGATCACACACACCCAAATCTAGTGATGGCCACTCCATCACAATGAATAGGTTATCGTAGGTGTCCAGCAAAAAACTCATATCTACACTATTTTGTTATATTTATATTTTATTTTATTTTTATTATTTCATAATCGTTCTTTATTCATTTCAAAATAGGAATCAGTACTACGGGTCGGTCTCGGTGAGTATACAGCACATATACTGTATGACTGACACATAATATTCAACTTTAATGTTGAATTGATTAGCCTATTTATTTAGAAAACAGTGATTGATTGATGAGAAATGAATCCGAAAAAACAACGGAAAATGGAGATACTATGTGCTCCATGGAAATGAGATTCTTGTTTGTCCACAAGAACGATCCTCCCTTCCCATATTGGAGGTGCAACATCTGAAGAGATCAAACACAGTTCATGGCACTGAGCCAGACTATGGAAAAGAGGAATTGAATATGTGGAATAATACCATTCACCATGTCTACTCATTATTTATGAGTTCACAATTTGTCAGAGTCTAACTTTATTATTTGAGTTTCACAACACGCTGATTCACCCTACATATATAGACACAAAACATTGAGTCATGTAATGTTATTGAATAAGCAATCAGATAATTGCTGATCTGAAGGAGCAATCGTAATAAGATTAATTACACATAATTGGGCCACATTTCACGACTTGTCAGTCGGATCCATTGGATGTATGTAGGCCTATCACATACAGTAGGCGTAATAGTCAATCGGTAACACACTGTAGTGCCATGACTTAAGGAGAGGAGAAAGAGGGAATGACAGGTGATTGAGCAATAAACGTGGTTGGTTTGAGACCTATATTTAGACAGCAGGAAGGAGAGGAACAAAAAATAACACACACACAGAGGAGATGGTTAATCCTACTGTGATGTCACTAAAGGATTGTACACAAAGCCCTCAGGTGTTGCTCATGATGAGATCAAATAATATTGCGTGGTGTTTGGTTGTGAAGAATTAGCTACCATTTAACAACATAAGAAAAAATGACAAATAGCCTACTGTACACCGTTTAACTACATTCAGTCAATAACTACAAAAAAACTATGCATCTCCCTTGCCACTGTGTATTTATATGTGTGTATGATTTTGGAATGCCATTTATTATTATGTCTGACAGACAAAGGATGAAGTCATCATAAACACTTTAAAAATCACAAATGTAGGCCTATTCAATGGCCTTTCACATGAAAGTACATGACTGAATGTTTTCATATGGGATTGGTATCTTTAATAGTCTACCCTTGACCTGCAGTGTAGATGATTCCACCATTAGGATAAATAGGGCCAGTACAGCTATATTGATGGTCTCTACTGTATCACAAGAATGAGGGTTAGGGTTGGGGTCTCTATAAAAAGGGAAAAGGCCACAGGCACCAGATGAAAAACCCCTCTCCTCTCCCAAAGTTACATTTAAAAGGAAAATGAAGTCTGAATTAAACAGAGCAGAGGAAAGCCCAGGGCCAATGTTTCCATTTCAGAATAGATTGAAAAGGAGAAGTATGAGGTGATCACTGCTCTATGTGTGTGTGTGTGTGTGTGTGTGTGTGTGTGTGTGTGTGTGTGTGTGTGTGTGTGTGTGTGTGTGTGTGTGTGTGTGTGTGTGTGTGTGTGTGTGTGTGTGTGTGTGTGTGTGTGTGTGTGTGTGTGTGCGTGCACGTGCGGCTGCATGTGTGTGTGTGTGTGTGTGTGTGTGTGTGTGTGTGTGTGTGTGTGTGTGTGTGTGTGTGTGTGTGTGTGTGTGTGTGTGTGTGAGTGTGTGTGTGTGTGCTTTGTCAAATCTAAAAAACTTTATGGCTTCCCCTACCACTACCACTTCCACTACCACTACCTCACACACAGACACACACAGACACACAGACACACAGACACACACACACTCACACACACACACACACACACACACACACACACACACACACACACACACACACACACACACACACACACACACACACACACACACACACACACACACACACACACACACACACACACACACACACACACACACACACAAACGATATTCAGTCACTCACTCTCCAGCCAGCCCTGATGCTGCTGCTGTAGTGACATCATCGGAGTTTCCCGTTCCTCTCTGAGAGGCAACCCATCAGCCTCCTCTCTCCTCACTAGAGTATAAAGCAGACAGACTGAACCACAGACACACAACACAACTACTACTCACAGCTGTCCTGACAGTCCAAGAAACAAACTGTCAAAAGCATCTAGCAATTTTACTGAGAAACTACAGCAACAGCAACTGAAGAAGAATGGGTCAGGACTGTAAGATGATTGAGGTGGATCTGGAGGTGGGTCTGATGGCAGCTGAAGCCATCGTGGCCGTGGAGGAGGAGGTGAAGAAGACGGGCACCTCGTCGTCGTCGTCGCCCTCGAGGGGCTGGAGGATTTATGTGGCTCTTCTGGCCATCGGACTGTGTGCTGCTGCCGCCATCTTCTTCTCTGTCCACGACCAGGTGAGCCCCCCAAGGCCGCACATTATATTATATTGCCTGCTGCTGCACATTTTGAAAAACATCTGCGAAGTGCTTCAAAACACAGTTTGGTGTTTGATGAGATAATTGAATGAATTGAGTAGTAAAGATTGAATGAATGCATTATAATTTGTTTGTAACCACAGTGTAGTAGAGTTTGATGGTGTAATTGGTGGGACATTAAAATAGTCATAATAATCGTTAACAATTTCTTTCTTTCCTTTTTAGTCCTCAATGCTGTCAACTCAGAAAGAAGGAGAATCTGAAGGAAATGAAGGTGAGATTTACTTCCCGATTGAGCTTTCATGACCAGTTCTGTATTAGGCAGCTTGTCACATTGTTCACTGCATTTCAAGTTAAGTGATGCCTTTCCGGTTCCTAAAATGTTTCTCTTTGTCTTTCCTTCCTCCACAGACCTCAGACACACTTTAAGATCAATCCAGGACCATCACAAAACCAAGGGAGCCATTCATTTAGTAGGTGAGTGACTGAGCTGTGTGAGGGTCACAAAGCCTATTTGTTGGGAAGGAGTTGGCACTGGGACAGGGTACATAGTAAAAAAAATGCAGTGTTAATTCAACAATTAGAGAGTCAATTCAAATATCTTGTATAGTGTATTTGGTTCCATAGAGTACCATTCTTTTTTTTCACAGTGTGTGCCCCTGCACCATTAGCTTGTCAACATGTCCAAATGCAATGCTGATTTGGATAACAATACAGGACTACAAAAGTAGCTTTTCATAAATTTGTGAAATAGTACTGACTGGCTTAGTTCAAGTTTGCAAATCAAGATAGCATGCAAAGACATTGTGCAAACTTACACTTTTCAAAAACACAAAAGCAACCATACTTACATGTATACATGATGTACAGTGCAGTATATTCTTTAAGCTTTCAGTACAGTACACTTAGTTGACGCTTTCATCCAAAGCGACTTACAGTTATTTAGACACAGGGTATTGGTTACAGTCCCTGGAGCAGTGTGGGGTTAGGTGCCTTGCTCAAGGGCACCTCATGTGGAGTGTGGTAGGGAGTGGAAGGGTGAGATTTGAACCCACTGATCTAAAGCCCATCTCCTTCACATAAGGCCACGGCAGCCCAATTCTTAACAACTCTATCTTCTGTTTTCAGGAAACTATAACAAGGAGTCACAGCTTTTGCACTGGGAAGATGATGCAGACCAAGCTTTTTCAGTTCCTAAGATGGGTGGACTGAAACTTGAGGACAACAAAATTGTCATCCCCAAGAATGGCCTGTACTTCGTCTACAGCCAAGTGTCCTTCATAGTGAATTGCGTTGTCAGCCAAAATGATGACCAACCCCTGAAGAACATGCTGGAGCATATTGTTTTCCGCAAGTCAACCACACTGCCGCAGCGCGGGGAGCTGTTGCATGCAAGGCACACCACCTGTGAGAAGGTGGTGAAGGAGGGCAAGGACGAAGGCCAACGCTGGTACACCACCGTTAACGTGGGGGCCGTTTTCAAACTGAACGCAGGAGACAAGCTCTTCACCGACACAGAGCCCTTGGAAGGAGCCAGTGTAGATGATGCGAGTGGACAGACCTTTTTCGGAGCCTTTGCACTCTGAAAACATATGCATGTTTGTGTGTGTGTGTGTGCGTGTGTGTGTGTGTGTATGTGTGTGTGTGTGTGTGTGTGTGTGTGTGTGTGTGTGTGTGTGTGTGTGTGTGTGTGTGTGTGTGTCTGTGTGTGTGTGCGCGCGTGTGTGCGAGTGCGTGCGCGCGTGCCAAGGCCCATGCCGTACAAGAAATGTGTTTTATGTTAAAACAATGTTTTTTTTTAAACAACTGTGTATCTACATTAGGTGACATCCAAGTTCACTGCTGTTTGCAGTGCATGTATTTGTGCGTTTACTGCAGTACTGTACAGAGGACAGTTAGCAGGGCGTAAATGGCAGCACCTTATGAATGTAAAGTTATCACTGTGCATCACTACTTGAGACTACTACTGATTGTTAATGATGACAGTTCAATTCAAAATGAACAAACTGTCTCTGATGAGTTATTGCTTTTCGATCTTGATGTTATTTATTTATTGCAATGATCTGTAATTTATATGTTATTTATATATTTGTATTTTTATGTGTGAAGTTTTTGACCCTATTTATTTATATTTATTATAATGTTGTCATTATTTATTTATTTAAAATAAAATGTCAATTCCAGTTCTTTGAAGTGCATGTGTTGTGTAAATTGGGAAAGATAGACAGACCGGCAATCCTATTACTATACAAAATACAATAGTGCCCTCAAAGGGCTCCCTGTAAGTGCCCCCCCCCCCCCCCCCACCAATGTCCTTTAAAAAAAGAAAAAAAGAAGAAAAAGAATACAATGCTGCCAATGGGCAAATATTCTTTTGACCCCCACCCCCCAAAAAAAGAGGAGGGAGAGAGGCTGAATATGTTTTCTTTTAGCCCATCCACTAAGACAATGTCTTGCCTACACTCTCACATTAAATAAGGAGTTACTAAGCACAGTGTTAATTCAACACTTACAGTACTTTGGTAGCAAATACAATCTAGAATAATCTAGATTAATCTAACAAACATTTTTTACAGTGTATCCTTATCACACCAGTTCCAGTATCCCCTTACACGTTTAATCACGTTCTATCCCAATGTGAGTCTGCCCCACACATTTGTTATTCATTAATTCCCACACATCCCCTTGCAGAATGCTCATGTTACATACAGTCAGGGCTTTAAATTAACACCAGCGAACTGGCCAAATGCTAGTGACATTTGAGTTGGGCTCGTAGAAAAGACCAACTAGCCATTTTAACCCATTAAGGAGTGTGTGTTTGGCTAGTATGGTAAGATTACTGTAACATCTACCAGCCATTTTACCTGGTGATGAAAAAAGTTCATTTAGAGCCCTGCATCTGCATGCAGTCCTGGTTGGGAATCACTGCACTGCTCCAAAGTCCACACCTGACTGTGAGTCAAGTCATCTTGACAATCCCATCACCAACAGCACATTTGGTCTTGGCTGATTAATTTCAGTCATTAGAAATGGCCTTCCTACGCTAACGTCGGCTACATTGTGAGCCAAAGCAGTCCTAGTCATTCTGAAGTCCTAGTCATTCTGAATGTTCAGAAATGCAGAAATTTAAGTTCAGAAATGTATAAATTATTGACTCTTGTGTGCCTGGTGATCTTAGATGGCTTGGGGCGTCATGTCCCCAGTGACTTAAGAGCTGTGTTTCTCATTTCCTTCAACAGGACTGTGTTCAGACATCGTCACATGGTTATTTGTGTGTTGCAATGGTGGACGTCTTTTGGAAAGTTTGTGGCATTTGTGCTCACATGACATTTAATGCAGAGACAGAGTGACATGACATATGACAATTGTCCATCTTCCCAAGGGCATTGCAGGGGGGCCAGACTAGTGATTTCAGCGGAAGTTAAAGCAAAAGGCCAAGTGAATCCACTATCACAGGCTGCTGCGTTGTTATGACAATGCCAATCTACAGAAAATGGGAACAATATAGAGCAATGTTGAAGTGAATTTACTGTAGCTTGGGCAAAGAACTGGTGACAGCTACCAGTATCCACAACACAAAATAAATTGAAGCAGTGATCAAATAATAATTCTATTTCTGTGATTCAAGGGAGATGTGAATAGAAAACAACACAGGGTGACTATAAACTGTGAAAAACCTTTCTTGAAGGTATTTTTTGAAATAGAGCAAGTAGCCTTTTTGCAATCACAGCTGAAAGACTCCGAAATATTTGTATTTAAAATATCCCAATCTCAATTATTACTAAACAAGACAAAACATGAGCACAACACAAGAAAGTACGGTCTTCTATTTGTTATTATAGTATTACAGTATCAGATAATAGCATGATAAGGGAAATGTTCAATGAGCATTGATTTATTTGCATAAGGCTTTTTTGTGTGATGCACTGCAAACATGGAAACAAATGTAAGGGTCATACTCATTTCTACAAGCCCATAAAGGCACCTTGTGATTAGACAGCCTTCAATCGGTCTAGCATGGTGGGGGATATTGGTGATGTCTAGTTCTGCATAGCCTATGTTAAGGTCTATTTTTAGCAACTGGAATATCTGGTCAGAGTACGAGGGAATCCCCCCTTGATGTAGTTTTGAGGAGAAAGTGAGTATGCAGATTTTCCAAAGTGAAGTTGGCCCCTTCGCACTCCTTAACTAGAGGTGACCAGCACACCCCCCCACCACCACCACCACACACACACACACACACACAAATCCCATGACCACACACTGACACCCACACACATTAATCCTTTCACTGAAGCGGTGTGCCCCCTCCCACACAGACACAGACACACAGACATGACCATCCAACAGTCACACACATCAATCATCATGTGTATGCCTTCGTGTGATGGAGGAGTGCACGGCACGCACACAGACACTCACACACACATATGCTGTGCTTGAAGACATGAGCTTGTTCCTCTCTCTCTCTGCACCCCCCTCCCCCCATGAACTTGCACTCTCTCTGCCACCCCCCCCCCCCCAACCCCCAGAAGGTTCCTGATCCTACATGGAGAGACCTCAAGAACCATTTCTGTTGTGTCCATGGAGAGGGAGGCTCTTTCGTCCTTTTTTTCTTTCCTCTCAGCGCAGTTTCTGATGGTTGGTTTCCATTCGTAGAGCAGTTTCCTGCCTAGTGATTCTCTTGCTTGTGGTTGGCTGAGGGGGGTGCGTAGGGGAAGTCCCATGCAGGCAGCGAGAGCATTCTGTGATGCTTTTCACAGCCACCACCGCCACTAGCATCAGCCCCCCCACCCACACACACAGCAAAACAACCAACACACCACACCCTCCCACGCAGCCACGTATAACGCATGCACACATGCGCACAAACACGCACGCACGCACACACACACACGCACAAGCACACATGCACACACACACACACACACACAAACACGCACACACACTCAACTCCTACATGCAACATTTAAACATTTGCAGAAGTGAGAGTCAGGCCGTCAATAGGGGGGACTTAACACAAATAAAACCACAAAAGCACATTATTGTCCATTTGGTTATCAAGGAAGTACGCTCTGCCAAATATGACTGAGGCAATACAAAGAATTCAGTCACGGCACAAAAAGTCTCAGTACAAAAACATTTTATTGATTCACCAAATGAGAACTACAGGAACCACATTTTTCACACTGTCTGTAGATTAAACATCTAAAGCAGTCAATATAAATATCTTTTCTTCCTCTTTAATAGTGTGAGAATACAGTTGTATACTTCAGTGTTTTGTTTAAAGAATACATTTATCATGTACATACATATAATTTACAATTTGTGCATGTCATTATTGATACAAACATCAATATCTATTGTCAGACAGCAAAACTGAAACAGGGGGCGGTGATCGGAACAAGTTTGTGAGCTGATGCCTGTTGAAAATGGCTGTCGATGGGTCAGCTCAATGAACAACCAAACTCTTGTCAGATGCATCACTCCCAGTTTAAGAAGGCAAAAACTCCACCCTATGTGTTTGACCCAAAATATTTGTGTACAGTTTAACCACCAGGCTCAAGCGTTTTGATTCTGAAAATGTACTTTCTAAGCTTTCCAACAATGTCCCACACAGAACATCTGGTAATATTCTAAAGATTTTGCCATTTGAAAGTGTGCAGATGCTAAGATCCAATGGAAGAAAAAAAACTTTTACTAAGATTCACACAGAATGACTTGAGCCTCGTGACACATTTTCTAAACCATCTGACCACACAAATTGTGACAGAGACAGTTGGGTTAATTAGTTCAGTGAATCCCATTTGTCATTGAAGTCACCCTAAACAGTTTGCGTGAGTTGAGCCTTGCCCACAACAATATTCCTTTCGGAAAATCTACAACAGCATCCCCTCGCAGTTTCAACGTTTTTCATTCCATAACACCAAGAGTCAAATTAAATCTCCTGCAGTATTAAATCATTTTCTTCTGACAATTTTTTTTTTTTACAAACCTCATTCGGGACAGTCAGTCAAAAATTATATGTAACAATTTCTGACATCAGGCCGCAACAGTGGTCGGGACAGTCACCATTCACCTCATAATGACTCATTTATATATTGGCTGACTCATGAAGGTGATCAATTAACATGAAATTATTACTTTGTGCCCCTTTAAATCACCTACATTAAGTGAACATGCAGAGGGAATACTTGGGAAGATTTTTGCTCTCTGAAGGCTGCTACTTTCTGCCTCTATGAGCTGCTTGGTCAAAATGAGCTGGCCATAGGCTGTTAACAGCGCTAACCCAAACCATTACACTAACCACTGACGAAGTAGGGTTTGTAGTGGAGCTCAACCAGTAGGCCATATCGACAGAAGACAGAGATGCCTCTGACCATCACTGGTAATGGTGGCCTAGTACATATATTGCACCATTTGAATTTGGTACAATACAATTTTAAACTGAGGGGGAAGTTTAAGCAGATGCACCGTCTCACAGGGAACCACTTTGATCGTGACTGTTTGGCAGCACACTGTTTAGTATTTTATAAAAAAAAAACAGCTTCCTTCCACCAAGAGCAGCACAATAGTGGTGGTGGTGGTGGGGGGGGTGTTATGACAATGTCACAGTTCCCTTGTGATGCTTCCCTAGAGAGTTTTGTGTGAAACTAGTGCCACTAGGTTCTGAAATTATTAGTCTCTAACCACACGTCGAGATGATTACCTCATACCCCGACTAACATAATGGTTACCCAACACGTGTAAACAGACTGGAACACACTCTGCACCCCGCCACCACAGAGAGCAAAGCCAAGACGGAGCAAATAGCATTAAAAACCAGCCGTGTGACGCCGTCTAGGCTTGGTGTTCCTAAGCCGTGGTTAAGAGGAGAGGGCGTTTTGAAAGTTCACGCTCCCTGAAATTGTTCGTGTCATCGAATCAGTCAAGCTCGAGCTTGAGCATTAGCGAAACCAACGTCTCACCTATTTTCGGCCTGCTGTGCAGGCGCTGTAAACCGCCGGTGGGTGTCTCTTGCCACCGCAAGGCATCTCCAGCTCTGATCTGAAACCAAATGGCAGGCTGTCAGTCACTTTGACATGCTCCGATGTCAAACTTGACAAACTTGACGGAAGGAGTAATCAAACGTTACTCTCCACCATCCTCCTCCATGACTCCATACTGCTACTTTCGGGCGCCATTTGGGGCTGCCCCCTTGCACGGGTGAGGCATAAATGCAATTTCGCTGCGAGCAGTGTGTAGTGTGCACTTATGTGCTGTGGAGTGCTGTGTCACAATGACAATGGGAGAATGGGTTTCCCAGTTGATTTCACCCCATCGGCACTGCATGGTTACGGTTTCCAACGGGTTTCTGGGACTGCGGTTAGCATTCTTCTTGATTACAGAGTTTTGTTAATTGCATCTTCACAGTCTATATCTACACTTACTGGTCTGCATCAACTAAATGGCTGGCCATCACTGACGCTTTGTCCGATGTTACACCATCGGGGAATTGAATGGTTATGGTTTCCAATAAGTATCTGCTGGGACTGTGGTTCAAAGCCATCAGAGCTTTAAACTCTTATGACATGGCGCCTCTTATACATTTTTTGTTACCAGAATAGCAATGACCAAGTCATGCTTTATTACTAAAGGTGTAATGTCGTAGTAGTGCAGTATTATGGTAGTAAAGTCAATGGCTATTACGGAGTTCCACTGGTGGAATGTTGTGCGGCATGAAGCCGCCACAGCTTCAGAATGAATAAAGGGGGAAACATTCTCCGTGATTACAGAGTTTTGTTAATTGCTTGTTAGTCTTGTCTCCACTCACTGGTTTAGAGTCAGTGTGGAACCACATACAAATGGACACACATAGTGGCATCCTGTGATTGATCTTGAAAGTAAAATGATGGTGCACAGATTTGAAAAGGATCGTTTGCACAGTGACACAGGAAAACCCAAAAGAAACAAGAGTGGGAGTCACTGCAACCGAATGCCACTGCACAACGCAACACTCTCTGCAGAGGCATAAGTGTGTGTGTGTGTGTGTGTGTGTGTGTGTGTGTGTGTGTGTGTGTGTGTGTGTGTGTGTGTGTGTGTGTGTGTGTGTGTGTAGCCATAAGTGTGTGTGTGTGTGTGTGTGTGTGTGTGTGTGTGTGTGTGTGTGTGTGTGTGTGTGTGTGTGTGTGTGTGTGTGTGTGCGCGCGCGCATGTGCGTTAAAGAGATAAACTCTGAAACTAGGACCCAGTAAGCTTCTCACACACGCACACACACACACACATGCATGCACGCTAGGTCTATACCTACAATAGAGTGATCTTAAATGTTTGTTCATGTTTTTTCATCATTTTAAACAGTGGTGGTTAGGAGGCCTGTCCACTCCCTTCTTCTGCAATGTTCAACAAAGCCAGCAGAGGGAGGCAGTGAGCCTCTTGTGCAACAGTGAATAATCAATGTGACTCTTACTGTACATGCACCTGTGTTGGCTCCTTAGGCCCCACAAAAATCTTTTAGTGAATGAGGGGCTGATGAGAGAGGGCGAGAGAGAGAGTGAGAGAGAGAGAAAGAGAGAGAGAGAGAGAGAGAGAGAGAGAGAGAGAGAGAGAGAGAGAGAGAGAGAGAGAGAGAGAGAGAGAGAGAGAGAAAAAAAGAGAGAGAGAGAGAGAGATTGATTCACATGGGCAAATCATTGTATTGGATGCATACAACCCCACCCACCCACCCATCCACCTCAAATCTCCACTCATGGAAACAACACTCATCAGAGGATTTCTCAAAATGACTCAAGACTTTAAAGCCCCCACCTTGCCCCACACCTCTGACTTGCGTAAGTCCCATCTCTTTGTCCCATCTGTGTCATCTCTCTACAACATTGTGGTTTGATTTCCTGCAAACAAAACAACAAATAGAAAAAGTCCCACCTCCTAAATCAAAAGCCACAGCCATACCTCCTACGCATAGAAAGAGAAAGACACAGAGACGGGGAAATGGGGAAAGAAAAAAGAGATGGGGGAGAGGGAGAGAGATAGAGAGAGGGGTGCAACCTTCTAGTCATCCCCTCCTCTCATCGTTCTCTCTTTCTTCTTGTATTTCCTCATGCATGCTGCAGAGAGAGAGAGAGAGAGAGAGAGAGAGAGAGAGAGAGAAAGAGAGAGAGAGAGAGAGAGAGAGAGGGAGAGAGAGAGAGAGAAAGAGATTGAGAAGAACGAATGGAGGGGACACATAGACAATGATAAATGTAGTTCCATCCTCCAACCAAAGTCCTCTCCTCCTGCTGAGAGAAAAGAGTACGAGATGACCTCCTCCTCCTCCTCTTCTTCTTCTTCTTCTTCTCTTCCTTCTCCGCCTCCTCTTCCTCTCTCCATCCCTCACTCGTAGAACATGGCGAGAAGGAATAGAGATATACTGTATGCAGTTCTCTTCCCCTCGATTCATCAGAAAGAGGTGGCTGAAAATGAAGTCACAATGAAAGACACACTCTTCCCCTCCTCCTCCTCCTCCTCCTCCTCTCCCTCCTCCATCCCTCACTTGTAAAGCAGAGGCAGGCAGCTGGACAAAAGCAAAAAAGACAAGGCAAAACAGAAAGCAGAAATACTATTCCTCCCCATCTCTGCATCTCTTCTCCTCCTCCTCCTCTTCTCTTGCTCCACTCCCTCCATCTCTTCCGCTCCTCCTTCAGGTGTAGACACACTCCTCTTCTACTCCTCTTCTCCTCCTGCTCTCCTCCACCCTTCACCTGTAGAGCAGCAGTAGGCGGCTGGATGAAAACAAAAAAAAGACAGAACAGAAACAGAGACGCTCTTCCTTCCCGTCCCTTCATCTCCTCATCTTCATTCCTTTCTCCAGTCCTCCTCTCCTCTCTTCCTCAGGTCCTCCTCTCCTCTCTTCCTCCTCTCCTCTCCTCCTCCTCCACTCCTCACTTGTAGAGCAAGGGCAGGCGGCTGGTGTGGCAGTGGTTGCGGCTGATCTTGCCGTCGGGCTGGTAGAGGTGTGACGAGGTGGAGGTGGTGAAGGAGGGGGGCAGCGGCGTGTGGTTGTCCGAGGAGGGCAGCGGGTAGCCGGGCGGCGGCAGCAGGGACTTGGGGTCGGCGCCCATCTGCGGGGCGCTGGGCATCACCACCGGCGGGGCACTGGGCACCGTGCTGTGGTTCTGATTGGCCGAGGAGGGGCGGCGGCGCGAGCGCAGGGCCTGGCGCTCCGACAGCTGGTTACGCAGCTCGGACACGCGCTCCTCTTTCTGTGGACGGACGGAGAGACAACACACAGACAAAACAGATTAGGAGAGGGAGAGAGAGAAAGAGAGAGAGAGAGAGAGAGAGAGAGAGAGAGAGAGAGAGAGAGAGAGAGAGAGAGAGAGAGAGAGAGAATGAGGGTATGTACAGTACCATGTGCCATTTTGTGTGTCTGTGTGTATGAATCTAGGGTTTCTGTTACACAGCATTATTAATTGTCTGTTACCAGAATGGCAATGACCCAGTCGTAGTGCATTACTAAAGGCCCTGTACTATCTCACAGTAATAGTGTACAGTAGCAGTGTAGAACTATGGTAATTGGCCTTTTCAGTGACTATCACAGCATTCTACTGGTGGGAGGATGTGCATAATATGGGGCCACAATATTCCACATAATATAACATAGTACACATACACAACCGCACACACACACTCAACCACACACACCCTCTCCTGATTGTGTGGAATAATAACATACATGAGTAAACACACAAGTAGCCTACAGTTTAAGACAGAGAGAGATAGACAGGGGGAGAGTGACAGAGAGAGCATGTGTGTGTGTGTGTGTGTGTGTGTGTGTGTGTGTGTGTGTGTGTGTGTGTGTGTGTGTGTGTGTATGTGTGTGTGTGTGTGTGTGTGTGCGTGTGTGTGTGTGTGTGTGTGCGTGTGACTGTACCTCCTGTATGATCCTCTGCAGCTCCTTGTTCTCTCTCTCCAGCTGTCGGCTCTTCTCCTCGTCGTTGTTGTTGGTGGACGAGCCCGTCTTCATGGTCTCCTGCTGCTCCGACTGCCACTCGCCACGTGTGATCAGACGACGCATCTACAACACGCACGCACACACGCACGCATGCACACACACACACACACACACACACACACAGACACACACAGACACACACACACACACACACACACACACACACACACACACACACACACACATAAAGAATGTACAAAAAAATACAAAAAAGAAAAAAGACCAGACTTTCAGGGGTTTTTGGAAACTTGAAGTTGCTAATGCTTTTGTGTGATCTCAGATATGTCATTAGAAATGCCCTAATGGCCCATCACAGCAAAACTGCTAGAATTTCTAAGAAAACACATTGGCTTGAGTATGAGGTAGCGTTGTTGTTTGGCACTAGGGGCATGTAATATCAGTAGTCCAAGATCATTACGTAAACTGCATAAGATACCATAAATGACTTGTTCATTCTGTCCATGCCCGATGATCTCCAATGTCCAACTGTCTAATTTGCTTCTCCTTAATGGAGACATCACATCCCTCTGAGGACTATTCAAGGGAGGAGGAGAAGAACAGTAATGGTCCATCACATTTGTGTTTGTGTGGGTGTGTGTCTGAGTGTGTCTGTATGTGTGTGTGAGAGACACTGTAGCACAAAGAGATAGGGAGAGACAGAGAGAGAGAGAGAGAGAGAGTTTGTGTGTGTGTGTATGCCAGTGTATACATACATACAACAGTTGACTTTGTGCCACTATGTAGGCCTACAGTATGTGTGTGTTTATGTTTGTGTGTAACGCTGTGTGTGCGTGCGCGCATGTGTGCGTGTGCATGTGTGTGTATGTGTGTGTATGTGTGTGTTTGCTTCACAGTGTGTGTGTGCCTGTTTATGTGTCTGTATGTACACTCATATCCAGCCTCCCTGGGGAGATGTGAGGCCCTTTCATTGCTCTCCTACCACTGAAAATAATGAGCGTGCTAACTGCTAATGAGGGCTGATGTGTCAATAACTGCACAGTTTTGTTTGCCCCGGCTTGTTTACAAACTCAAACATGAAGAGGCCAATTACTGGCAAGTTGCAACTCATGCAACCCAACGGCACGGCACGGCTTGCAAAGACAAAACAGCAAGATCATTTCCTGGCTTTGCAAAGGAATATACTGTATAACACTAAAGCTACACAGTTAAAATACCAGTGTCACTTTAACTGTAAACGCCTTGGTTTTTACACTTTGGTCAGTGTAACATGTTCAAAGTTAATTTTACTCAATGTTTTTGTAAATATCAACACAGGAATGTAAAAGCTGTAAAGATGAAATTACGCTGGTAATCTGTAATTTTTTACACTGACTCTTAACTCCATTCCAGTAATTTGACTTTCTACAGTGTTCTAAATATCACTATTTGGAGTTATATATACTCTGGCATATTAACATCGCATTTTTACAGTGTAGGGCTACACTGGAAGCTATGAAGCTGTTTACACGTATATGGATATTTCTTAAAACACATTGGCTTTGGCCTCTTGTTTAAACGTAAGCCGAGTTATAGAATGTGTATTTCAAAAGTTCAGTTTTAAAAATAGCCCATTTAGGGGACTAAAACACACCGGTCACAATGGAGTTTTTATTTTTATTCACATGTCGTATTTATGTGTAAATGGATAAAAAAAATATCTTCACTTCACTTCCCATACGCGTAAACAGCACCTCATTGGCATATGAATCCTTGACTTAATGTATGCAGTGTAGCCTCAGCCTAATACAGAGAGCGCAGTGCACACATTGAAATCTTGCCAACACCAGTCCAGGCATTAAAAGCTTTCGTTTAGTTACTTCATTTTGCTTGCTCTACAAATCACAGTCAGGTTGATGGATTGGTCTGGAGAAGGGCAATGTTGTTTTGTCTTTGTTTCTTTTTTTGTTTCTGTAATAATAGATTGAGGGCCAATTTCTGATATGGGCAAAGAGTGCCCAGGCAGAGCCAAAAACAATGCCAGGGCAATTTGTCATAATGTCATAATGTGCACCTGTCAATTTGTCTTATTGGCATAGCTGGCAGCACGCCTGGCACTCTTCTTCTCTCTACAGTTAGTTGGGGATTTGTAGAGGAAGGGAAGGAATGGGCCAGTTGATAGGACATTTGGCTGGTCAAGGATGCATGCTTGTGTGTGTGTGTGTGTGTGTGTGTGTGTGTGTGTGTGTGTGTGTGTGTGTGTGTGTGTGTGTGTGTGTGTGTGTGTGTGTGTGTGTGTGTGTGTGTGTGTGTGTGTGTGTTTTAATGTGTGTGTGCATGTGTGTAAGTGTTCATACGCACGCGTGCATGGGCGATGTGTGCCTTAGCACATGCCTGCATGTGTACTGTACCTTTGGGACAAACAACACCACCAGGGAGTGTGTGTGTATGTGTGTGTGTTGTGTGTGTGTGTGTGTGTGTGTGTGTGTGTGTGTGTGTGTGTGTGTGTGTGTGAGTGTATATGTGTGTCTGTTTTGTGTGTACCTTGGGGACGAAGAGCACCACCAGGGTGATGTAGACGGAGAAGATAATGGCCAGGGCAGCGAAGGCGAAGGAGGCGTCCTGCTTAGAGGACAAGATCATGGTGACCGGAGCAGTGATCATACACAGCACCTACAACACAAGAGAGAGGGGGAGAGAGAGAGAGAGAGAGAGAGAGAGAGAGAGAGAGAGAGAGAGAGAGAGAGAGAGAGAGAGAGAGAGAGAGAGAGAGAGAAAGAGAGAGAGAGAGATCACTCATATGTATTATATATTATATAAGTATATGTATTTTTCACTGGCATGCAATGACAAATTCACTAGTTCACCATCCTAAATTTGTTGGAATAATATATGCACACAAGCACAGAAACACGGGCAGGTAAGCGCAGGAACAAGTAGTTTCAGAGGAGGGTGTCAAAGGGATGCAACAAATCTCAATCACATCTACATCACATCTACAGTCTACATCACAAGTCTCCTCACCCCATACAATCCCACCCGCACACTACGCTCCACTGACTCACTCCTCCTTACAGTTCCCTCCACACACCTGCGCACCATGGGCGACAGGGCATTTAGTGTTGTTGGCCCCAAACTTTGGAACTCACTCCCACTGTCTCTTCGTCAGTGTTCCACACTATCTACTTTTAAATCTAAGCTGAAGACACACCTTTTCATTTCTGCTTTTCCACTTCAGTGACAGGCACTTCCACTTTATTTTAATCATCAGTTTATTTTTAATTTTACATATTATTATTATTTATTTTTTTTTATTTTTTTTCCCTCATTTTATTTTATTTTCAAATGCATTCTACTTCTTTTCTTACTTGAAAACCTTTATCTTTATTGTTTTTTATTATTTTATTTATCTTTATTTTTGCATTTTAATTACTCTCCTATTGTTAATTCACTGAAGCTTTGTTTTACTTTCCCTACTGTTATGTATTTGTTTTGATTGTAAAGTGTCCTTGGGTATCTTGAAAGGCGCTCAAAAATAAAATTTATTATTATTATTATTAACAAATCTCATCACACTCCTGAACTTCATTTATATACATTTAAGTATACTAAAAGAATATATATATATAAAAAAGAAAAAAAACACAGAAGGGGGAAAGATCAAAAGAGAGAAGTTGTACAAGGGGGTTAGGCCGAGATAAGAAGAAAGAAAGAAAGAAAGAAAGAAAGAAAGAAAGAAAAGAAGAAAGAAAGAAAGAAAGAAAGAAAGAAAGAAAGAAAGAAAGAAAGAAAGAAAGAAAACAAGCAAGAAAGAGAAAGTGAAAGAGCATCAAAAGGGGAGCTAGAAACTGTAAAGAGGAATATACTGTATATGTGAGTACATGTGAAAAGAATGACAAGAGCCGTCATTCACCAATTCAATTCAAAAAGGTCAAAAACCCACACTATAGGAACACTACGTAGCAGACATTTATTGAAATTTGGCTGACATAAAAACCACAGCACTATAATACAACAGAGCCATTCAGACAATTCAGTTTTGCCTTTTTAATTGAGTACAAAGGACAATCCATCACGCTGCAAAAAGGCGGCGTGATTAAAAGAGCCTGTTAGGAGACATCAGAGCATGGCTGGGCCTGGCCTGGACGGGCTATAATGCTTTCAGAGCAAAAGCAATCAGAGAGAAATGGGATTGAAGTCCCAGGCCTGTGTGCCTGTTCCTGGCAGTGTGTGTGTGTGTGAGGGGGTGTGTGTGCGCATCTGTGCGTGTGTGTGTGTGTCCGTGTGTGCATGGCCAACTGAGTTCTAGCTAAGCTTTCTTTCAGCCATGGCCAAGTGAATTAAAGCCCATGAAAACAAAAGCTCTGTTGCCTGCTGCCAGATCAGTTAACCAGGAGAAGAGTCCACAGAGACTTCTAGACCTCTGGCACAGCGGGACAGGGAAGCAGGGGCTCTTGGATGCAGGCATTTTGGGTTTTTCTTTGCTGTGAATCTGGATGTAAAATCAATGTCTGCAAAATTTGGAGGAAGCCAGGTCAGTCGGCCGAAAGCTTGGCTTTTAATAATTCAAAAAAGGATTTACCGGTGACTAGGCACATGACATTTCACTTCAAGATTTATACTTTTTACTTCTTTCATCCTGAGTGTGGTGTTCCTTCTTCACAGTTGGAATTTTGCAGTGAGAAGGTTGTAGCAGTCTTAAGTAACACGCACGCACACATGTGCACGCACGCACGCACGCACGCACGCACGCACGCACGCACGCACGCACGCACGCACGCACGCACGCACGCACACACACACACACACACACACACACACACACACACACCTTTACATAGAATGTCAAAAACACCTATCTGCCTCTCCCATTTCCCCCCTCTCTATTGCCTCAATTGTGATGAAATGGGTCTATAAATTGTATGACAACTCACTACAATAAATCAAAATGATAAAAAAAATAAGTATTTTTTACGCATGGTGCAGCCACTGCAACACAACATGCCTTCTGCAAGGGAGCTGTGTTTGATTGTAATTGAACATCTTGCGGTGCGACACCGCACAAAAATCTGCCTGCTGCCAGAACAGTTAACCAGGAGAAGAGGCCACAGAGACTTCTAGACCTCTGGCACAGCGGGAAAGAGAAACAGGGGCTCTTGGATGCAGGCATTTTGTTTTTTTGTGGTGAATCTTACAGAGTTCATAGAGTTTATTTAATCTCTTAAAAGGGGCAGTGTACAAATTAAACATTATCCTTGTGTTAAGCAAGGGCGGATATCTGTGCCAGTACATGCTATTTTCTGACTGTAGTCCCTTGGCAGGTTGATGTAAGGAATGAAAGTCTGTCGGCCCAAAGCTTGGTTATTAAAGTTTGGAACGAGGATTTAAGTGTACACACATTTTACTTAAAAATGTACAGAATTTCTTTGGTCAGACAGTTTTTCATGGTGAGTGGGATGCCAATTGTTCACAGTTGGCCGTTTGCAGTGAGAAGGACCGTGTGGTGTTCTGTCACACGCACGCACACACACACACACACACACACACACACACACACACACACACACACACACACACACACACACACACACACACACACACACACACACACACACACACACACACACACACACACACACACACACACACACACACACACCTCTCCCCCTCTCTCTTCTCCTCCTCCAGATGTAAGACAGAATTTTCATTAAAATATGCCGGTAAATTGTATGACAAATCACTACAATGAATCAATTTGATATGGTTCATGCAGGATGCAGTCACTGTAACACCGTATGTCTTCTGTAAGGGAGCCCAGCTAAATTGGAATTGAACATCTTGTGGTGCAACACCGCACAAAAAAAGGGCACTGTTGGATTGTGTCTATATTAAATCAATAACTTGCTCACACACACACACACGCACACACGCACACGCGCACACACACACACACACACACACACACACACACACACACACACACACACACACACACACACACACACACACACACGCACACACACACATTCACAGGCATGCACACACAGACGCACAAACACATGCACATACATACTGTACACATATGTGCACACACACATGCGCGCATGCGAACCTACATGCACACACACACACACGCATGCGTGTATGTGTGGTACACACGCACACATGCACATGCACACGCACACGCACACACACACACACACGCACACGCACACGCACACACACACGCACACACACAAACACAAATAGATAGATACTCACTGAGACATTGTAGATGGCCATCCCCACAGCCCTGTGGTCATTGATCTTCTCAGTGGAGACAGATTTGGTCTCGTAGGCCAAAAAGATCCCCAGCAACAGCAGCAGCCCTTTGTAGCCATACACCACTCCTGATGGGGAGAAAACACACACACACACACACGCGCATGCACACACACACACACACACACACACACCACACACACACACACACCACACACGCACACACACACACACACCACACACGCACGCAAGCACGCACGCAAGCACGCACGCACGCACGCAAACACGCACGCGCACACATACACACACACACACAATATTGGTCAGAAAACACAATGCACCACACTAGATTCTGACCGTCCCTTTCTGCTTCTATACACACAATGTAAATAAGCTAAAAAATAATGGAAAAGAACCGCAGAAAAGTTCAGTTACTTTACTTGAAACCAGAGTGAACATCTGACATTAGATACAGAAGTCGGAATGCATGAGGATAGAATCCAAACTAATTACATGCTCTTGGAGAGAAACTCATTATCTGCCACAAATGGATCTATCAGTCTGAATAGACTACTTGACCTTTAAGGCAAGATGGAGAGAGGAGAGGTTGGGGAGCTCAGTTAGTCCACAGACACTGCAGCTCTCTACCAGAGAGAGTAGAGAGAGAGAGGTTCCATTGGCCCATCGTTTCCTGGTTCTATTATGGCCCCCCTTAGGCAGACCTAGGCAGACCTAAGGACTGTTCTATTCATTGTAGGAGCATTATGACACAGCCCTTTAGGCAGACCGGAACCTGGTCGCGTTAGGTGCCCATAGAAACCTATTATGTTGGCATATCTCTATATACTTAAATAATCTCTGTCTCTACTACCTCAACATCTTATGTGCTACTAGAGTATCATTTGTATTGTATACACGTTATACAAGTGAAGTTCAAGTGACTCTGTTTTACATTTTCGTGAATACTCATACTCATACAAGTATATGGATCGTCACCCTTTCAGTGTTTGATAGACATATGTACTGTACGTGGTGTTGTGAGATATGTTGCAAGATATGCAGTGTTGCAAGAAATATGGTCATCCCTATACCACATCCAGATAGTCTGATAAGACAGATGATTCATAAACGTCCACCGTAACACCACCACAAACGAGCCTGACGAAGCCAACAAATCCACCGCATCATGTTGCTTGCGTGTCTTGGACTTTTTCGTTCTTGACTGCTTACTCAATCAAAGAGCATCCTCCCACTAAACTGTAGATAACAGCCCTGTACTGTAGGAACACTATAGCCTTTCCACCGTGACGCCTTTCCATTTCACTTTGCAGCACAACTTGAGCATGCATGTCGGTAACCTCCATATAATTGCATTATATGACAAGTCACTGAAATGAATCTAAATCATATACAATTTATATATACATATTGTACTTTTTTGCATTAAGTGGTATGCAAATGATCTTTCCATAACAGTACCATGTCTTTGTATGGTCTTGGTCTGCTAAATTGACCATGACAAATGAACACAAATTTATCTAGCACATTATTGAGTCTTCCATCATCTCGGGTCAATGTATTGATTTACAAAGAACCTTTTAAAAACGATTTGTTTGTTTTGGCATAATTATCAGCAATTAGAAGCAATTATACCAAGGCGATTATGATGAATAGTATGTGTTCATTTCTGCACATGTGTATTGTGCTGTACGTACAGTACATGTTGCTTGGGAAATGTCAGCAATAGGGAAAACTAAATAAGTAATCAGAGATCTTTGGAAACAGCTCCGTCTGGGAAAGAAGCCAATATAGCCAACAGGCAGCTTTAACGTGCGCCTAATTGTTAACGATAATTAGCAATTATGGCTGAATCGCTATGATGTATTCATTTCCGCACATTTCTATTGTGTTGCCTGGACGATGCCTAGCTTACTTGGAAAATACTGCTTCTCACCCAGTTGTCTCTGCTTTGGATTTCAGAAACAAGATCTTACAGCTCTTTTTCTTTTTTTACATAGAGGCAACGGGATTTAGGAGAAAGCATTCAGAATTCAGGAGGCTTGTGCCTTTGTCTAACACTTCTAAAATGTATCTCCTACAAGGCCGACGGAATCCTGGAACAAATCCAATCTCAATCCGTGTAAGATCATTAAATCATGTACTGGGAGAGGAGTAGAGAGCTGGAGAATAGCAAAATTCTGGGCATGAGCTATCAGCATCCTTCTGAACATCAGTGGTTTTCATGTCCGCACATAATGTTGTTGCAGTGACTGTAGTGGCATAGTAGAGCAGAGAGAAGTAACGAAACTGGGCATGAAGTAGTCGCCAGCCAAGTAACACCGCCACTGTTACTGTTTTTACACAATAGCACTCCAGTCATAGATGTGAAGACTAGATGCCATGTTCAGCCTTTTGGCATGACCCAACCCAGGTCGTAGCCGTCTGTAGCACGGGATGATATTTCTTATAGATCTCACCGCAACCCAACAGGGTAATGTGCGTATTGCATTGTCACTGTTTGGTGGCAGCAATTTGCCGGGTAAACATGGCGGCAATCTGACGTAGTATATCACAGTATACTGCTCGTCTGTCAACTCTCAAAGTCACCAGTAGTATTATAATTATGAGCATTGGTATTTAATTGAACATAGAATGCCACTGTTAGACCAGAAAAGGTCCCGTTCCGTCACAGTGACTCGTCTTCCAGGGAGTTCTGGCCAAGAGGTAGTGAGTTAAAGGTAAAGAACAAACGACAAAACTACTAAGACACTACGGACAAAAGACTACAAAACACACAAAACAGTGAAATACAAGAAGAGTAAAGTAGTGGCCATCGAAGTCTAGCCGCACCCACTCCAATGATCCATCACCCTGCTGCTCCTGCCACTGCGGCCGTCTTCACACCACCCGTCAGCCCTCAAAGCCTGCACGTCGCTCAGCTGCCATCATCACTCCTGGACGCCGGCGTGTGACACTGACAACTAATCAGCGGAGTGGCCCATCACACGTGTCACTAGGTCACCGCCGGCTGCACAAAACAAATCACTTTAGACGTCGGGTCGGGCCGCAACCACAACCACAACCACACCACACGGCATTACGTATACAGCACATCCACTTGTTGTCATCCACTGTACAGTCTGTGTGCAACAACACGACACCTCCCGACCAAGAGCAGGCCACTTTGGCAAAATGCTATGAAAAGGAAGAAATGTCATGGGTTGCCGACTACACCAAAACAAATCACCCCAGCCATCAGGCAGGACCAATGTACACCACACTACACACCACCAGTGCCTGATTAAGATGGCCCGGGACCCCTAGGTTACAGGTCACAATAGGCCCCCCGCAGAAAAAAAATCATGACAAAATTCACAATATACACAAAAAATATATATAAAAAAACAAAAACATCCTTCTGAGCTATTAATTAAGTCTGCCAATGCAAAACTGTTTCCCCCCTTTGACCAATCAGGGGGCCCCTGGCTGTTGGAGACCCCTAGGCTACAGCCACAGGATGCTAACCTGTGCGTTAATCCGGCCCTGCATTCCACAATAATCCCACACCGCCCCGACAACAACAGCTCTTGACCCAGACAAAGTTGCTTTGTCAGAAAGGGCTTCACTGCAAAAGGAGGAAACACTGTTTGACGCAACATTAATCACTTCAGGCGTAGGGTCGGGCTGCAGCTACACCGCACCACACTGCCCCGCTTTCATCAGCCGTACAGTGTGTGTGACAACAACAACACCACCTCCTGACCAAGAGCATGTCGCTTTTGAAAATAAAAGGCTTTGTAGGTGGAGACACATAATGTTTTTATTTTTCGCTTCAGATACACAAAGAAGTCGGGGTCGGGCCAAACTGCGTCTCCCTGTTTTCATCTAGTGTACAGTCTGTGTGTGTGTGTGTGTGTGTGTGTGTGTGTGTGTGTGTGTGTGTGTGTGTGTGTGTGTGTGTGTGTGTGTGTGTGTGTGTGTGTGTGTGTGTGTGTGTGTGTGTGTGTGTGTGTGTGTGTGTGTGTGTGTGGTTGTGTGTGTGTGCGTGCCAACAGCAGCTTCTAATGATGTTGTTTTGGCAAAATGTTAAGACATGCAATGCAGAAGAAAGAAATATGGCACAGGTCGGTGGACACAAATCACACAAATCAGCCGGTTTGCCACAGCTGCGCCAAAACATAAATCACACCACCAAAGCACACCACCACACCACCTCACCATAGCTTTCATCCACCATACACACTAAATTTTACCACTTTAAGAGCAGAATAAGCATGAAGAGTGTGCCTTTACGAGTGCCTTTACGTATGCTGAATTAACACTGCGAAATGTAATGTGTAAAGTTTGTCAACATCCCCTGACCATGAAGGCTCTTTACCAAAACATGCTTTGCAGGTTAATTCAGGGGCTACAGTGTATGTGGTAAGTGAAATGCTTCTGGGTTGTAATGGTAACCTTCCAAATTTCTGGGGAACCCATACACATTTTGTTTTCCGCAACAGGAAAAGACTGAGCTAACTTGTAACATATTGATATTAAGTGATATAAGATTTTTTTTTAAAAACCTACTTAGGTGACTCATTCCGGGCGACCCCACATGGGGTCTCAACCACACTGTTGAAAAACACTGCATTAGACCAAAGGCAGAATTGCACTGCAACACCCACATCTGAAGCCACAGGGGGATTTTGCGCGCGCACACAATTGCGGGCACATTGTGACTGTACTCCTCTGGTGATTGGTGGCTGCGACAATTCCATGATGACATTTTCAATCAGAAAGACAATCAATCTGTTATTCGCTTTGTGCCGTGTAGAAAAAATAATCAATTACAATGGACTGTCATCCTTGGTTTGTGTGTGTGTGTGTGTGTGTGTGTGTGTGTGTGTGTGTGTGTGTGTGTGTGTGTGTGTGTGTGTGTGTGTGTGTGTGTGTGTGTGTGTGTGTGTGTGTGTGTGTGTGTGTGTGCATATGCGCATGCATGCCTGTGTGCGTGC
>NC_085876.1:6476863-6499363 GCF_034702125.1 Engraulis encrasicolus
ATTGGATTTCGATTTGAAACATTACTCTTTGGCACGATCAATGCAGCTGTCCTTTGACTTGCGAGTCTCCAAAAGAAAGAAAGCGAGGAAGAAAGTAAAGAAGATGAAGGGAAATGGAAAAGAAGACGAATAGAGAAATCGGCAGATTGCTGATAGACTGCCTGCCACCAGACGACACCACAGGGGGTTGGAAGTCCATTATCACGAGGTCTAGTCTATCAATCTAGTGATCATGGGCCAGATGAGGGGTAAACCACATGGGCTCAGCCTCATTGCAATCATTCCAGGGCTGTGACTGGCAAAGGACAAAGAAATTAGGAAGCTAGGTCGCTACACAGTCGCCTCCGACTGACACAGGTATATACCCAAAACACCCCAAATGTCGGGTTAGCACACAAAGCTACCGCCATCTTGAGCATTCGATGCATCCAGAAAGTAATCATTTCATCTACCTGATATAACGTTTAAGCTTGCAATATTTGGTGTCAATCTGTACAACTGTTCAAAAGTTGACACAAGTTGTTCACAAATCATAAGTCGTGAAAGTCTTGAAAGTGTTGGCCTCAAAAACATCGGGCCATCAGGGCAAAAACATAATATGCCTGATGTATCGCATGGGGACATAAACTCGTGGGGTGCGTGTAGACGTGTTTGAGTGTGTGTTTGAGATTGTCTAGTGCCCCAAGCTAACATCCTCTGTCAATGGGCTCACTGCTGTTATTCCCTCTGCTGTTATTGTTTTGTAATGACTGTGTATGTAGCCGGCTGCGGTGGGTTGCAATAACACACCAACTTGATTGATGGGAACTCGCTGTTAAAATAGGATTTCACAGCTGGGATGTAAATACGCGGCAGTGTACGACATTGCACAGAAATCCATAATGTGACTAAATGTAATGCAGCTGAAATGCTACAGGTCTATAACACTTAGAGAGCTGCGGCTGGGGCAGGTGTGGAAAGTGTGTGGCAAAAATACCACTGTTAATATAAAATTAAAATTAACTCTTTTAAAATTAAATCTGTAAATCTTAACTGTGTGTTTACATGGATAAAATTTAAAAATAGTTCCACCGATACCTCTACAGGTTTAATGTTTCTTGGGCACTGGCACTACTATACTGGCACTACTATACTGTGTTCGTCCCTGTTAGTCTCCATTTGTTTGTGTGTGTGCATTTGTCCATTAAATGTTTGTATTACTGTAATATGTGTGTGTGAACATTTCTACGTGAGCCTATCCCCATGTACTGATGCAAGCATGTGTGTATATCATCTCATTTACTACATGGCTTTGTGTGTGTGTGTGTGTGTGTGTGTGTGTGTGTGTGTGTGTGTGTGTGTGTGTGTGTGTGTGTGTGTGTGTGTGTGTGTGTGTGTGTGTGTGTGTGTGTGTGTGTGTGTGTGTGTGTGTGTGTGAGAGAGAGAGTGTACGTGCTTTTAGACTTGTGTGAGTCTCTGTGTGTGTGTGTGTGTGTGTGTGTGTATTCATGTAAGCACGTGTGTATGTCATGTAATTTACTACATCAATGGCATATGTGTGCCTGTGTACGCGCTTGTGTGTGCGCTTGTGTGTGTGTGTGTGTGTGTGTGTGTGTGTGTGTGTGTGTGTGTGTGTGTGTGTGTGTGTGTGTGTGTTCACTAGGTAGGAACGGCACATGAGCGAGGTGATGGAGGGGGAGCAGTGAAGCACAACTCTAATGAGACCAGAGCCCAGCCTTAAGAAAAACACCCAAGGCCACCAGGACAAGGATACCAGAGAGAGAGGGGGGTGGAGAGAGAAGAAAGGGAGAGAGAGAGAGAGAGAGAGAGAGAGAGAGAGAGAGAGAGAGAGAGAGGGGAGAGAGAGAGAGAGAGAGAGAAAGAGAGCAGAGAGAGAGAGAGAGAGAGAGAGAGAGAGAGAGAGGGTGGGTGGAGAAGGAGGGGGGAGAGAAGAAAGGGAGCAGAGAGAGAAAGGGAACGTGAGAGAGGGAGAAACAGAGAGAGAGAGAGAGAGAGAGAGAGAGAGAGAGAGAGAGAGAGAGAGAGAGGGCAAGAAGAGGAAGAAAGCAAAAGGTAGACAAAGAAAAGGACAGAGAAAAATATAGCTGCAAGCAGCAATGCGGGGCCAAGCAGTAAACTTGCCAAAGTCGCCACGGCAACAGAAGGAACTGCAGCGCCCCCTTTGGCCCAAATCTCGCCAATGTTGGGGTGCATTCCTTGGAGGGGAAAATGGGGAGAGAGACGGGGAGGGTAGGCAAAGGACCTTGGCTGGGAATCAAACCCGGGTCAGCCGCATGATAGACGAGTGCCCTACCGGTTGGCCACGGCAGAGCCTGTGCTGCCCTTGATTTATATTGAGTAACACATTTCCATTCCCTCTCAAATTAGTCTATAAAATATCAGCAAGTCATTTCTATACTTGAGAGGCTTGCTTTTTGGACAGCAATTATAATCCTCTGTGATCATTCTATTTAGTAAAATTGTTTATATGACATACAATATTATGGGGAAAAAACCGGGAGCCTACTGAAAATAGATATGTCCTTGAAATCCTAAACATAAGAATCCTATAGGCTGCAATGTAATGTTGGCCAGCCTTTTGAGAGACTGGTCTGAGGAATTGGTGTACATAGAAGTAACGTGTGTGTGTGTGTGTGTGTGTGTGTGTGTGTGTGTGTGTGTGTGTGTGTGTGAGACAGACAGAGGAACCAAGAGAACAACAATGCTCGCTCTCTCTCTCTCTCTCTCTCTCTCTCTCTCTCTCTCTCTCTCTCTCTCTCTCTCTCTCTCTCTCTCTCTCTCTCTCTCTCTCTCTCCCTCCCTCCTTCCCTCTCTCTCCCTCTCCCCCTCCCTCTCCCTCTCCCTCTCCCTCTGTCTGTGTGTGTGGGTTGGGGGTGGGGGGGGGTATGTGCAGGGGCTGGGGCAGTGGGGCTTTGGTTGACACTAGAGCAATAGCAGACTACGCACACACCTAAGCTCTCGGTGTGTCCAGAGACCCCCTGCCGAGAATGGTGTCAGTGAACGTGCGCAGGTGCCGTTTGCAAAGGGGACAGAGAGATGAGAAAAATCCCTCCATTCTTTCCACAATTTTGAATGGCTGCTGAGAGCTGATAGTTTTTCCAATTGTTACGAAAATCCATACCTGGGTGCAGCATAGTGTGAAGATGACCTGTGTACCAATATTTTGAAAATTGGGAGTACGGTTCAAAAGCTACAGGCAAAAATGTAGCTAAAATTTTGACCTGCTGGTGGCGCTACAGAGTTTGAGCTGGGGATCTGATTTTTTTTGTGGTAGGTCATGGGATGGACTACTATGTGTGTACAAAATCCCAGCCTGATTCGACAAACGGTTGCTGAGATATTACCTCACTTCCTGTTTCGCCACGTTTACGACAATTTTGATTGGCTGTCACGGCTAAACGATAAAAGATATTCAATATTCCTGAAGACCCCATGTGTAGCTCAGTCCAGAGATACTATATACCGAGTTTTGGGCGAATTGGTCAAAAATTGCGGGAAAATTAACATTTTTATTGAATTTTACAAAATTCAAAATGGCGGGAAAACTATCCTGGCGGAAAATGACGTCATATGGTGCGTTGGATTCGTCTTGACTCAAGGATTCCAGGGATACCAAGTTTATGAAAATTGGCCCAGCGGTTCAAAAGTTACAAGCAGAAATGTACCTGCAACTTTGACCTGCTGGTGGCGCTACAGCGTTGGGGCTGAGGTCCTATAAATTGCTGTGGGTAATGCTGAGACTGCCCCGAATGTGTGTGCCAATTTACAGCATTTTCCTGCCTACGGTTCTATGGGCTGCCATAGACTTGCAGAGGGATAGGAATGGTGACTAGAGAATAATAATAATAATAATAATAATGAAGAAAACCTACTAACTCTATAGGGGCCTTCGCCAGCTTCGCTGCTTGGCCCCTAATAAAGGACAACAAGAAAGAGATGGGGAGAGGAAGAGAAAAAGAGAGAGGGAGAGAAAAGAAAGAGAGGAAGAGAGAGTAATGAGAAAAGAAGGATAGCGAGTGTGTGTACTGTGTAGAGATAATTCCTTCATGACGTATTGATCTTTTTTTTCTAAACGCTATACGCCCTTGAAGCAAATGATGATAAAGTCTGAGCTTGGCATCATAGCAGGAAGCATGACTGCACACACACACACACACACACACACACACACACACACACACACACACACACACACACACACACACACACACACACACACACACACACACACACACACACACACACACACACACACACACACACACACACACACACACACGTAATGTAATAAATGCCTTCCATACATCTTCCACTGATAAGCACACCACACACACAAACACACATTAAGCAAGCTCGATCTTGCTCCCTGTCTCGTACACACACACTATATCTCATGTACCAAGCCAAACAATCCTCCCTCCCCCTTCCCCAACTCAACCTAGCTTATAAATAAAATCAAATTCACAAAAACAACATAGCAGAGAGGCTTCTCTGAGTTTGAGTTCAAAAAGGGTTTTTATTGCAGTGTGCATTGAAGGCCACCTGGGGGCATCCTTTAGCTGAGGGCCAGACTGACTGACTGACTGACTAAAAAAGTCATCAGAGAGAAGAGAAGAAAAAGTTGTCAAGAGAAGAAAAGTTGGCAAAATCTCTTCTGCCACTTGATAGGGCTGAACAATGGAATTGTACTGTATGTATTTAATATTATTTGCACATTAAGGTGTCCCTGAACTGAGATGTCCTGCTGAGCATGTGTTGTAAGACAAATGAATAACAAGATGATTTTGATTCAGAGGACTCCTACAGTGCTTTTAGCTGTTAATAGACCAGGGATTATCATTCAGAGAACTCTATATTGGTTAATAATACTATTATTTTTAAAAACATATCTTGTGCTGATGACGATGGCTGCACAACTTGTAATGTCGCTGGTTTTTTTCCAGCAAACTGTACTCAAGTTTCACTTTGAACCTCCAGTCAGAGAGCAACCTCCAGTTACCCTGCTGCAAGGTGCACAGTATCAAAGCTGGGTGTTTTTTTATTTTATTTTATCAGGGTCACTGATAACTTTGGCCAGGCCTTGGTGAAATTCATCTATAATTGCCCAGGGGGGACCCCAAATGGAATGGGGACACAGTTCTGGGCCTCCTCACTCTCTGGGCCCAGGACAAAAGACCCATTTGTCCCCCACTGTCGACTTCCCTGTTTTCTTTGACAACAGTGCATTGAGATTTGCCCATCATAACATAAAGCCTGGCTCAAACTACACGACTATCGCGCCGATTCTCGGCTGAAAACCCCCCTTACAACAATCGCTGGAACGTTACCCTCCAGGACCATCGCAAGCGATTGTCGGGAAAGATTTCCTCGTCGTGAGCGACGTTCTAAGATAGAACTTTGGCAGCTCAAAGAGTCGCCGATCGCAAATCGTAGAAATCAAACAGTGTTTGATATTTGCGACTGGAAATAGAACGTCGGGCATTGTCTCGGTGGCTGCGAGCAGCGACAAGATTGACAGTTGCGATTCTCTTCTAGTGTGCGGTGCACCCCGACGCCAAAATCGGACACAAAATCAGACACAAAATCGCTAGTCTTGTAGTTTGAGCCTGGCTTAAGTAACAAGCAAATCTCAAGTTCTAAGGAAAAGAGCAATGTTGCTGGGCAACTACATGACAAGACTCCGAACAACATTCTGCTCTGATGGATGATTGTGTGACACTTTGCTTTCTGGTAATTCAATATTTTTCCTGATAAAAAATGGGGTGACTTCAAATCAGGGGGAAAGGACAGAAGCTACATCTGTTATTGATCGTTGCCTGGCAACAACACTGCAAAAAAAACGTTGCCCCAAGTGTGATCACCTTTAAGATGAAGATACACAAGGCAGTATTTTTAGCGATGTTGCTAGGCAACTTCACTAACAGTTGTGGTGCAGTCAGGTTATTTTCCCACACACGGATGTTACGCAACATCATTTTTTAAATCAGTTTTCATTTCAGTCATTAGTATGCAACTTATCAGCATGATTATTCAGACAGATGCTGGTACTTAGCTGCCTAACTAAATCATTTACACAGAACACTGCTTGTGATCCCCATTTTTCACCTCTCATTTCAGCTGCTCTGTCCTCTGGTAATATAAAACTTCTTTCTATGAACAGTTTTTCTGTAACTATTTGAACTATTTGACAGCAGAGCTTGGAATGTCCCTGGTTGTTTCATGTCCCTGATTGCTTCGGCTCAGACATTTCATCAGTGACCTTTAGTGGTCTGGCTCATCCAATCAGATCATCAGGAGGCGTGTAATGCTCTTGTCCAATTACATCGCTCCAAAGGTCACTTGAAGTGTCTGTCATGACCTTTAGAGAGAGAGAGAGAGAGTGTGTGTGTATGTGTGTAAGTATGCATACGGGTGTGTGTATGTGTGTGTGTACAGGGTGTATGCGTGTATGCGTGTGTGCGTGTGTGTGTGTGCGTGGGTGTGTGTGTGTGCATATTAAGCGCAATGTGTTCCTACCTTCCTCTTGTCCTTCTTCTCGTCCTTCTTGGTGAAGACGGTGTGCACCCACCAGATCTTGGTGAACATGCTGCCGTACGCCAGACTGAAGCCAAGACCCAACAGCCACAAGCGGAACTATGGATGCACACACACACACACACACACACACACACACACACACACACACACACACACACACACACACACACACACACACACACACACACACACACACACACACACACACACACACAGGTGCACATAGACACACACACACACACACACACACACACACACACACACACACACACACACACACACAGGTGCACACACACACAGGTGCACACACACACAGGTGCACACACACACACACACACACACACACACACACACACACACACACACACACACACACACACACACACACACACACACACACACACAAGTGTGTTTGTATGAACTCCATCTAAAGTGCAGATGCTGTATGAGCAATGCTTTGCTGAGCTTCCACTAAATAGTTTCAGGATGCTGGCCCAAATTGTTGACTCAATCAAAATTAAACAAGAGAGGCCAAATCTTGAATATACAGTCACTAATATGGCAATAACAAGTGGTATATGCAAGGTATAAACTCCATTTCCCATGATGCCCCATTCCTACCTGGCAGACAACAGGAAACTGGTCCCTGGCCACATGAAGGCCGTCGAGTCCCAGGGGAAACACTGCAGACAGTGACATCATGCAGCCCACCGCCGTCATGTTGTTCAGGTAGGGCTGCGAGTTCTGGATGTACCTGCACAAATCAACACAGAAACACAAATAAAGTTACTCTTACGGCCTCCGCACATCGGCTCCGACAAAGTGCTGAGCACCGCTCTGCCAAAGTTCGATTCTATTGTACCATTGTTCCAACACAGCACACCGGCGCCGATGTCCACGGATATTCACAGATGTCGGCAATCGATTAGAGACAAGTTCTATTTTGTCGGACCCGCCCATTGACTATCCATGCTATGTTCGTGTGAAATTGGGTTTGGGGGCCAGAATTGTGTCAGAAGCAAAAGTGCTCCGCAGTGCAGTCGGAGCCAATGTGTGGAGGTCCTTACTGTTACTTCCTTACTCTTTAAAGAAACTCCCGCACACTGACCATTCCGCTGTTCTTCCTTTAATAAACAACGTTTCGGTTCTAGACCTTCATCAGGCAATCTCTGAAGGTCTAGTACCGAAACGTTGTTTATTAAAGAAAGAAAAGCGAAATGGTCAGTGTGCGGGAGTTTCTTTAAACTATTGCTGAGTGACCCATGGTGCTGCCATCTCCGACGCACCTGCCAGCTGAGGTGTGCGAAAAAAGCCGAAGTTTAACTTCCTTACTCTTACAAGAACACCTTTAGCACATTATCTAACAGGGGCATTGACGGCGTTGGTTGGGCCCAGCACATATTCATCTGAAAGGCAATACATACAATACATACAGTGTAATAAAGATCCAAATCGTGGCCCTCTTCTCACTGGGCCCAGGACAACCCTTTGTCCCTCGCCTGTCAGCTTTCCTAAATCTAAAAGTAATTCATCACTACAACATGTTGTTGAAGTAGGGCGGCGAGTTGTGGCTGTACCTACTACACACATTGCACATTATTTTATCCGAAGTGACTTGCAGTATGTACAGGATGTTGGTTACAGTTCAGTCCCTGAAGCAATGTGGGCATGGGTGCCTTGTGTAATGAATGCCAACTAGCAGAGTTTGGTGGTAGAATGCAAGTACCCTCCCTTCAGAAGCCTCATGCAGATTCGATGGACAATGAGCTATCAGCCTCGAACTTTAGCTCAGCGTTTTCATAAAAGTGCTTAAAAAGTGGAGGAGACGCACTCACGCTATCTCCTCATGATTCTTACAGGTTTTAACTGGGTGCTGCTGAATCCCACATACACATGAATGAATAAAGGAAGCCAAGGACAGCACTCTTCAGATGTTTGTCTTTGTTTATTCACCCACGAACGTTTTGGGCAGAGCCCTTCTTCAGTGTGCAATGGCCATTGCAATCGTGTTGTCCTTGCCTTCCTTTATTCATACCAGTGCTCCCATGCCAAACTGCTGCTGTGATTGGGAGGCCGCAACTTCGAGCCACAACTGGCTAATTAGCATGGATGAGCTCTTTAGCCGTTAAAACGGCGGAATTAGAATGTGCAACCTTGCAATTCCATGAAGACCAATGGCCTAAACCAGGAATGACTCACCCCACCCCCATAGAGACAAAACAACGCCACTGGAACATCATCTTAATGTAATTTATCACTGATTTCTAACTAATGATAATCAATACTGCTTTAGTGCTAAATCATCTATGCCATGATCACTGGTAGAATCTCATAGGAATAGGGATTAAGTAAGGGAGCAAAGGCATTGGGAATGCAGCACATGCAATATCTGCAGTTTGTTAGCGCAATAGTAGAGATATCGGCATGCTCCGACTCCATATGGACTATTGATCTGGGTTTAATAGATGATCCTCCAGACCTAGTCGCCTTATCCATTCACTCTTCATATACTCTCCTCAGGCACCATCACACACACACACACACACACACACACACACACACACACACACACACACACACACACACACACACACACACACACACACAATTTTTTCACAGAAAAAACACACACACACACACGACAGTGGTTTCTTCCTCATACTAACTACACACTTGAAAACCATACCCTGCTAGATGAAAACATACCCTTCTCATGAAACCTCATACCATACATTTCAGTACATCATCAAACCGGTAACACTTTATTTTAGGGACACATCTATTAGCACTAATACATACAATATTAATGCCTGTGTAAGTAACTTGTAAGGCATGTACTAACCAAAATAAGACAGTTGTTAAGCATGTATTCACAAATGTCTTGTTCATGCCCAATTAGGGATTTATTACTAATAACCTTAGTAAGGACCAGTAAGCCTATATTTCTATTTATTAGTAAGTAGTAAGTGGCAGAATACAATGTGTATAAGCTCCCGACACACTGTGTGAACAAACCCTGAACAGTGTGAAAACAGATGCAGAATAAGGGTCCCTATTCTAAAGTAATGCATTGGTCAGCCCAGATGGCTCAGGGCCTCTGCACTACCAAAGTCCTAGGGCCCCCACACCACCCAGGCCTGCACTACCTAGCCCCCCCGATCTACAAAGTGTAAGGGTATATCAAATAATTAATACATATCCGGCTGAGTCATCTAGTTTTCTCTTATTCATATCAATGAGAGGGAGGTAACAAGAGCCTATATATAGCAAGGATTGAACGTACACTTGTCAATGGCGGTGGGTTGGTGAGATGTAATTTTTTTTTCATGTACCACTGAGTTTTAATTGTAAAAAAACCCAAAATAAATGCAGAACATTAGAATAATAGTTTTGAAGCAAAACTAAACTACTCTTTTGTGATAATTAAGTGAATGTTTGAGAACAGTGCATGATGGGTACGCAATCTAGGCCAACAGACAACCTACCCAGCTCTGAGCCTACGTCCTTAGCTCCTCCCCTCGCTTGTGAAATTTAGTCGCTATCCAAACAATTTGCCATGTACGTAACAACAGAAATATTATCATTGCTGCATTGGCCATGCATTGCATTTCTGACTAAGGGCGTACCCATCATGCACTGCACTTCTTGTAGCTAAGTTTCTCAAACATTAACTTATTTATCAGAAAGGAATAGCTTAGTTTCGCTTCCAAACTATTACTCATCGTTATATTCTGAATTTATTGCAGGGTTTTTACAATTAAAACTAATTGTTGTATGAAAAAATGACATCTCACCACCCACCGTCATTGATAACTTTACGTCCAATCCTTGCTATATAATACTTCCAATTACTCAATAACATAATGTGTAGGATAAGTGAGATCTTCATACCTACTGAGACTAATGTTGAATCTGAAATGTTCTTACACTTTGCTTCCCGGGGGCGGGGGGGACGTAGAGTGGGGGCCCTAGGTAGTGCGGGGGCCCTAAGCCATCTGGGCTGAGCAATGCATCACTTTAGAATAGGGACCCTTATTCCACATCTGTTTTCACACTGTTCAGGGTTTGTTCACACAGTGTACCAGGAGCTTATACACATTGTATTCTGGCCCTTACTGCTTACTCATAAATAGAAATCTAGGTCTACTAGGTCCTTACTAAGGTTATATTGGTAATAAATCCCTTATTGTGCATGAACAAGACATTTGTGAATACATGCTTAACAACTGTCTTATTTTGCTTGGTACATGCCTTACAAGTTACTTACACATGCATTAATATTTTATGTATTAGTGCTAATAGATGTGTCCCTAAAATAAAGTGTTACCATCAAACCATACTAACACACACACACACACACACACACACACACACACACACACACACACACACACACACACACACACACACACACACACACACACACACACACACACACACACACACACACACACACACACACACACACACACACACACACACACACAAAGTACAACACAGCCCAGTGAGTCCAATCTAGTCCAGTACCTGACATTACAATTATAGGATATTGAAGGCGAGGCAGACTAACCTTATTATGCACACGCACGCACACACGCATACACACACACCCACACACACACCCACACACACACGCACACCCACACACCCACACACAGTCACAAACACACACACAGCAGTACCTGACGTTGCTGTTGTATATGTTGAATGTGAGGCAGACTATCCCCAGCAGTATGCCCAGGCCTGCGAACACCGAGACGGAGATGAAGAGCTTCTGGGACAGGTAACGGTACTCAAAGTTCACCAGAGTCTGGTCCGCAGGGGGCCCGGCACCTTGAGTGGAGGAAGGAGAGAGAGAGAGAGAGAGAGAGAGAGAGAGAGAGAGAGAGAGAGAGAGAGAGAGAGAAGAGAAGAGAAGAGAAGAGAAGAGAAGAGAAGAGAAGAGAAGAGAAGAGAAGAGAAGAGAAGAGAAGAGAAGAGAAGAGAAGAGAAGAGATAGGGAAAAATAAGAGATAAAGAAAAAGAGAGAGGGAAGAGTGACAGTAATAAGAAGGGGGAAAGAGAGAAAGACAAAATGTAAGCTTAGAAATTGTACTCCATAATCAAAAATGCCATATTTTCAACAGCCATACTGTAGCAAGATGATACAGCATGGCAATGGAAATGAGAGCATTTAAATTGCATTTATTTATACATTTATGTATTGTATCCTCTGGGCCCAAGGCTTCTGTGATGTATTTCTTGCTTTCTTTAGATTTCAGTGAATCACAATTATAGAGTAAGTCTTTCTGTGACAGTTTTTTTCACATTCCCTGACACAACAAAAGGAGAGAGAGAGAGAGAGAGAGAGAGAGAGAGAGAGAGAGAGAGAGAGAGAGAGAGATGGGAATAAAACTTGTATAACTATATTTCATGTCAGCACATCATATTCTCGAAGGCCTCTGCTGAACTTAAAGGTGTAAGTCACGTCAAAGACATATAATATTCTATTGACAGAATAAAAAAGAACCACTGGCAGGTAAGGGATTGAGGGAGTGGAGGTGAATCACGAATCACACACCTGAACGCACATACACGTATGCACGCACGCACGCACACACACGCAAACCAACGCACACGCACGCACGCACACAGCCAATCGATATCAAGAGCCCCATTAAAGCAACTGAAGCACTGATGTAGAGTGAAACTTTAATGTGTGGAAAGTTGCACAGCACTGCAATGCTGTAACTCTCACAATCAATGCTGACAGATGCTTCTATACTGCGGTAAAACTAAAGTGTTGCTGCCTCTATGTCATGAGAGACAAGTTTAATGTGCTGCATATTTTACTGCATGATTACACCAAACAGCATCTTCAATAACCGACTTGCCAACATGCCTATTCTCAATTCTTAATGCTTTAGAAACAATTCCAGATCTGAAGAAAAATGCTATGCAAAGGTAAATGGAATCAGAGGTACCGTAATACTGGGGAAGCCTTATAACCGGCACCTTTCCGCCAGTTGTTCTTGAAAAGACTTACATGTAACTAACTACCATTGTACTACTACTATGACATTACACAGAACCTTTAGTAATACCTTACGACTTGGTCATTGCCAAAAATTCATAACAAGGGCCATGTCGTAGCCCCATAATGCAAGCTGTTCCACCAGTAGAACGCTGTACTGTAATAGTCGTTGAAAAGTTTAAGGGTAACTTCTACCAATTTCAATATGCTGTTGTAATTGCTCAGTACCCGGTGATACTGTTTTTTTCGGCTCAGCCCTTTCCGAGATCTGAGCTATTCTAATGGGGGCAGATTTTGTTTACATTAAAAACCTATGACTATAACACAAGGCCTTTAGTAATGCCCTTATGACTTGGTCATTGCCCCTCTGGTAACATCAAATTTATAATGCCGCATCTTAATGGTAACAGATTAAACTCTGCACAAACAGTGTAACACATTTGGCACCCTTTGATCTCCTGTCTTTGGGAGGTTTGCCAGGCCAGCCAGTCAAAAGAGCCACCTGTCTCTACACAACAAAATGTACAGTAAAGTAAGCTAACTCTTTTATGCCAAAAGCTCTGGAGAAATGCTGTTTCATTTTTACTGTGCCCTTTGTTGTATATTAGGCGAGTGGCAAACTCTTCTCACTTGGCAGGCACTCTGTTTATACCCACCGCCTGTGAATGTGCTCCTACTGTGATGAACTTTAAAGGAGTCGTTTCATCTCGCGCTTTTGACATCTCACCTTTGACCTTTCTTTATCTCCTTATCTAATTGTATACATTACAGAGAGTGCACAGAAGCTGATACAGAGGGACCAGGCCCGTGATGCAGTGTTTTTCGACCACCTGCTGTGCAGAAGAGTTCTATTCGAATCCAGTATGTGAAAACATTGTACTGTAATATATAATATTATGCACTGTAGGGCTGTAATGATACACCCAACTCACGATCCAGTTTGTATCCCAATTTTTGACACACAGTTCGATACAATCCACAATTTTTAAATGAGTTTTTAAAATTTAATAATTAGCTTTTCCCACAATTACAAATGTTCCAAATTAAATATGTGTATTACATGTAGAATATGCTAAAACAGGCTACTAAAATAAAAAAGATGTTGGCACTAGGCATAACGGTTTCTCAGTTCGACACAATGTTGGTACAGCGCTAGTACATACCTGACCCTAATCTTAACAATAACCATAACCCCAAGGTACAGAGAGTCAAAAGTTTCTAGTGATGACCTGAACACAGAAGGGACACAGCTGGATAATAGAATGGTGAAATGTGTTGCAATATCTACTGAAAATGGTTGCTGCATTGGAATGTGGTGACATACGTACAGCATTGAGAGAATCCTTTGGGAATACATTCTTGTACACACAAAGTAGGTGAGTTAACAGTGTGTACTGCATCTTACACTGTCATTCCTCGGTTCCTACAGTTTGTGGTGGTGATGTTTATATGTGTATGTGTACTTGTGTAGTGTGTGTGTGTATGTGTGTGTGTGCGTGTGGTGTCCTACAGGCCGCTGCCTCTCTCGGCTTAATTTCTCTCTCTCTGCCCTTGATGTTGGAATCGGGACACTGTGTTACCATGACAACCAAGCCTCATAATAGTTGCCACGGCAAGCAGGAGAGAAAGTAGCAATGCGGTGGTTGTCAGTGGCGACCAACAAGGGAGAGGACGAGCAACATACAGAGAGAGAGAGGGTAGAGGGGGAGAGAGAGAGAGAGAGAGAGAGAGAGAGAGAGAGAGAGAGAGAGAGAGAGAGAGAGAGAGATAGAGAGAGGCAGAGACAGAGGCAGAGGCAGAGACAGAGACAAAGAACGAGACAGACAGGCAGACACATAGAGACAAAGACAGATAGAGACAGAGACAGAGACAGAGCCAGAGTGCACATTGCACTGGTATGTATAAAATACAAACTAATGGAGATGGCAGAGAATGACAAGAACAGACAAAAATCAATCTAAATTTGGGAATTCCCTAGACAATGGGTGAAATTGTGAGTGAGACTGATATATTCAAAAGTACAGAAAAGAAATGAAGAATCAAAATGATAGACACACAGAGGAAGATAATGGGAGAAAATGAAGGAAGAGGAAATTGGAGAAATGTTACCAGCAAAGAGAAAGAGAGGACCACAGTAGGATATGGGGAATTGGGGGAGAAAAAACTACACGAGACAGAGAAAGTATGATGATGCAAGTAGGGAGTGAGGCAAGAGATGGGGGAAAATGACAATACAGGCCTAGTCAAATTTAGCAGCTTAACTTTAACACTCAAGAGAAGCCAATGTAACACTCTTGTAGCTTGTCCTTCTCCCCAAGCGTAGAATTAACACTGTGGAAATTTACTGTGCATCTCTGCTGTGACGCTACAGGTAACCATGACAGCTGCTCCGGACCGAAATCACTCCTGTCCTGCCACCAAGGTTATATATAAACTATACGTCTACACAGCCTTGCCAAACCTCGCTCTTATTTATGTACACTGCCAGAGCTCTGTCAGGTTATCGAGTGTCCATGGCAGGGGAGCAGACGTGGGTCGAGACAAAGAGGTCAGCTATCCCAGGCCCAGGAAAAGGAAGGGCCCATAATTGGGTTCTGGTTACATTGTATGTGATGGGTGGGGGGCCCCTTCAGACGAATTCGTCCTGGGCCCGGCCAAAAGCTGCCAGCAGCCCTGGTCCAAGACACATAAACACCTAAAAGGCATCTCAGCACCTCCTGGAAATGCACTGCACTGTGCTGAATAAGGCACTCGTGCTGGTTTAAAGCTACTGTAATACTCTCAGCCTCTTGAAATATTAATTAGGAAAGGGTAGGAAGCCCTGTCGAGAAAGGTACAGTATGTGTGCAAGTTTCTTAAAAACATTATTTTAACATGGTAATGGTTTATTTGGATAACGCAGTCCACAGACATGTTAGAGATCATTTCAACATTCAACATCACTCAGTGTAATTTGAGAGTATTATTTTGCCTCCGACAAGCCCATCCATACCTATTAAATGTCTGAAGTAAGACAGCCCAGAGCCCAAAGTGAAGGCTACACTCGCGCTGCTCTCACTAAATATTCGCTCTGCCACCTGGATGAGTGGCTATGCTAATTCCAGATAGATGTTGTTGTGGCTAGAAAGACAGATTCCATTCCATAATCAGTGATGGGCAACCTGAACTCATTAGTTACAATCCAGTGCCACATATTCCAAATGACCTGGCTTGACCTGTCTAATTGAACTTGGTGATTGTCTGCTTGAACGATCACCAGGTAATTTGGAATATATGGGACTGGATGATAAACTAATGGATGCAGTTTGCCCTTCACTGTCCAAAATAATGATCTTACTCCCACATCAAACAATACTCCTAGCACTGGGTTAAAAATGAAGACGCTGCACAACAGTTTGAAGATTTTCAAGTATTTTTTTACAGTACTGAATAATAAACAGACAAGTAGCTTCCTCTGCATAGCAACACTGCATAGGCACAGAGGTGTACGAAGTAGAGGAAGCAGTACTGTTATGGATGCAATTACAACACCAGTAGTATGATATTACATACAGTTGTTGCAACTTGGTATCACCTATTGCCGTAGTTTGCCGTACTTGCCGTAGTTTCCTTACACCAAAATGTTGTTACTACAGAGCAATGTACCTGATTCTACACATAGCCACCTCATTAGGTATAATGGAATAACTGGTGTAACTGCTATGTAATATCATGTGCTAGTGATACACTTGCACCATAAATGTACTTCTACTTTTGCTTTTGGCCACCTCTGGGAGTGGGAGCTAGACACATACAGTATGTATACAGTAAACATCAAGAGTTCATGTACTAAGCCTCAACACCTGAGGGCGATGTACATGTACAGTGTGCTATCTATGCCTCTGTGGCCCACACCTAAGGGCTATGTACATGTACAGTATGCTATCTATACCTCTGTGGCCCACACATGTGCTCCCCGTAGACCAATAAGTATAAATATACGGTATTCTCCTCCATACACAACAGCTGGTAATTTCTCCACACTCCCTAATTGCTGCAGGCGTATTTCTCCACGCTCCCTAAGGATGGCCTACCTAAACAGTCTCCACCACCACTGCCATGTGCACGCCAGCTGACAGCGCTGTCTGGGCTTGGGATAAAACCAACTCATCCCAGGCCCCTGCACACACACACACTCAATGCATACAATGTAATGGGCACCCAATTCTGGGCCTCCCCTCTCCCTGGGCCCGGGACAACTGACCCTCTTCCCCACCCAGCGTTCTGCTTCCCTGCCACTGTGGCAGCAGTCCTGGTGCCTGGCGGTGGTGGTAATCAGGTGAGAAGGATGAGGCATCTGTGTTCTCACCAGCAGCCAACCAGCACGCACCTACAGATGAGGGGGCCAATCGCGGCACCACCAGCACGTGTATCTCCAAGCAGACAGCAAGGTGGTCCACACAACACCACACCACACCACACCATTACACCAGGCAGAGCTGAGCTACTCTCTCTTATCCACCATCAGTTTAAACATACAGTATGTCTTCCACTACACCAATCAGAAACTACAACTAATGGCCTTCAGTGAGGCAATTAACACCAATGTATTTATTCATTCAAGGAGTTTCCATCACTGGAGTTGCCAAAGGAAACTCAAGGAGACATCAATAGTCAGGAGCTGTCTTTTACAAGTGCATTACATAATTACACTCCACTGTGCACTGTTCCAGCATCAAGAACACTCGTGAATTTTATTCTCTACTCAGAAGAATTTTCAAGTCAAGGACGCATCATTGGAATCTCAGCACAGAAAAATACCCATGCTTCCCTGCGCTACAACTAAACGGCACTATTGCATGAGAAAAAGATGGAATCCCATTGACTATATGGATTATACCTCACCATGAGGGAGTCTTTGTCTTGTCTACCCTCTTTAAGCCTTTTTTTGGCATACCATGACTACCCCATCATTATATATCCCTATATAGCCCTATCACAATGTGACTATGCTCCAAATGCTTCATTTATTATTATTTTTTTACATAAAATATATGCCCAGCAGTGTGCATGGTACATGTCTCCCTCATTTGGAATCACTAGTCTCAAATCCATTCATTTGAATGCTAAAGAGGTGCTCCCACCTTCTCTCCACAGCAAGTACCTGATGGGCAGAGATGGCCAAAGTAAAAGTAAAAGTAAACTATGATATTACGCTATGATATTATACTATGATATTACTGCATACTATGAAGTAAGCTATGATATTACATAGCGGTTACACCGGTTACTCCATTGTACGCAATGAGGTGGCTAGCTGCTGTCACTGAAAAAGCCCACCTGAAAAGACAACCCCATATTTGGTATCCAACCAGCACAGAATCAGGTACATCACTCTATAGTAGTGGTTCTCAAACTTTTTCCATCCTTCCTCCCTTCAGAGGGTCTGAATGCTTCCGAGCCCCCCCGGCAGTAGAAAGTAGTACTCACGCAGACTGAAGTTGAAGTTGAGTTGAATGCAGATGTATGTTCATTTCCTATGCTTTTCAAATTCATGACAATTAATAATATAATGTTGGTGAGGGCTTTAAACTTATTGACTTATTGGCGAGACAGGAAATCATTTCCTTGTATTGGGGGAAAACCCCCACAATCAGATGTCACATGCCCCCCCCCCTGAGATGCCTCCGCGCTCCCCCAGGGGGGCTTACGCCCCACTTTGAGAAACACTGCTCTATAGTAACTGTTGACCAGTCACTCAGTGAAGTCACTCGTGTTGGAAGGAAACTATTGCAGGTTTTTTTTAATAAACTTTTACTTTGGCCACCTCTCTGCTGATGGGCAAGTAACCATTCCACAAGGTACTGTATGCTTATTCAAGTTTGGAATACAAAAATACAGTATGCATATTCTATAATATAAGTTGAACAAATTTCACTTTGGAATACAGTAGTAGCTGACAAACTGGATACGATATAATACTCTTATTATGTAATGCTCTTGAATTTCTGCTTTACTGTGTATACACATTCTACTGTAAAGCATGCGCAGTAGATTTAACTTCTATAAGGCGATAACCCTAATCTCAAAACACACCATTCAGCACATTTTTTGTGTATGTGTGAGCACTACGAAGTTAATATAATCTCATCCTGTGTTATTTGAATCATGTTCTTTGAATTGTGTCTATACAGCAGGCACACTAGATTTAGGAATATGGCAACAATGAACACACGCTCTATGAAGTGATCACACCTCATTTTGAAATACAGAAACAATATGCACACTGCATGTGCCAAGTCTACAGTATGAAGCAGTACATATGATTTTAGGTGTGCACAGTACTTATGAAAACAGCAACAATACACACACTACAAGAAACAAACACACTAGACTTTGGAAAACAGCAAACAATATGCACACTATGCAGCAAACACACTTCAATGCTATATGCAATGTGCATATTTCTTGCCTGCCTGTCTGCTGTCGGTCCTGCTCGGTAGGACCAGTGCTACAGTAGATTGGTGCACACATTAGGAAGACAGCAGCAATACACACACTATAAGAAGCAAGCACATGGACTAGAAGCACATAGACTAGAAAACAATGGTATGCACACACATGAAAACCCATCCTTTCGGAATACAAAAACAATATGCATATTTCCTGCCTGCCTGCCTAGCTGGCTGCGTGCCTCCCTGCCTGCCTGCCTGCCTGCTGTGTAAGACCAGTGTTCGCCTGGCTAGTCCGTAATCAGGTAAGCAGGACAAGAGGGCTTTATCCCCCGGCAGAGCAGGCAAGTAAACACAAACACACACAGCAGGACCTCAGACACACTAAGTGACTGCTGAGTGTGGTCATTGGTTTCTGCAGGGGGGATTTTAATTCAGCTTTTTATGAGCAACAACAACAGCAAAAAAGATGGCAAAGGGCGTATTCAGTCCATTTAAATACATGAATTTTATTCAAAGTGTTTATTTGCCATCTCTGTAAACTGATTAGTCAATCAATTCCTCACAGTGGATTGTTTTAAATGTGAAAAATAAGGTCAAGGGACTTATGTGACACTTATATGACACTCCAAAAAAGCTAACTTTCTGACAGATAGACCTTTTGACAGACCAGTTAGATAGACCTGGCTAGACCAACCCGCCAAGCAAAAGTATTTTTGGCTGTGAGACGGTGTCATCTAGTTCACTGCAGTAAGCTAACCAGCAGCTTCATTGGTGGAGCTATTGTCACCTCTCCATCCACTGCACGTACTGCAACGCCCCCAGATCACATCCATCTCAGCATTATAGGCCTGTGACATCTGGGTAGCATGATACTCAGTCACATTACGCATATGTGCGCCTGCTGTACACTGCCGAGTATTACATCCCAGCTGTGAAATCCTCTTTTAACAGCGAGTTCCCATCAATCACGCTTGTGTGTTATTGCAACCCTCTGCAGCCGGCTACACACATAGTCATTACAAAACAATAACAACAGAGGGAATAACAGCAGTGAGCTCATAGACTGAGGAGGTTAGCACACACGCACACGCACGCACGCACACACGCGCGCGCACACACACACACACACACACACACACACACACACACACACACACACACACACACACACACACACACACACACACACACAATAACACATCAAGATATTTTTTCACTGAGATGTTTTTGGTGAGAATGGCCACAAATTATGCACAAATGTCTTCCTGAATGTAATTTGCTCCTTTGCCAAAGAGTAAGAAACACTATATAATATTGTATCTATTATTCTGTCCTCTCATTCTTTTAAAACATTTCAGATGATAAAGAAACGAAACATAGCATAAGTGGTGCTAAAGCACCTGCTCCTTTGCCTCCTTTTTGTTAAAAAATGCCCTTTTTGAAAGTTATTTTTTGCCACAATGTACAGTGGTCCATGTTAACATGATAATCTACAAATGCTTCATGATCAAAAGCATGTGATGTGACAATAATGTCCCATATAGCCACTGAAGCATAGTATTCAAATAACGCTGTAAAATGCACCCAATCATCCCCCAGCAATCGCCTTTTAGCCACCAATCACAAGCCGTCTTAAAAATACCAACCAATCAGAGGACAACACACCTCTTGAGCATGGGACAGTGTATTTGCTAATGCTGAAGACCTCAAGCCTATCAGCTTCTCTCATGGAAACACTTGCATCTCTTTGAGGAACAACACTGTTGCATAAACCGATCATTGATTTTGGTATTTGATGTTGTAGAGGTAATGGACGTTGTGACCCAAAACGGTCACACACACACATCTTTAATGCACACACATATAAACTCACTGATTTAACACACACACACACACACACACACACACACACACACACACACACACACACACACACACACACACACACACACACACACACACACACACACACACACACTGGTAAGTATCAGAGTGGGTCATCTCCTACTTGTGTCTCAGAAGAGAAGGGAGATGCCTCTGACCTTGAAACGTGAATAGAACGCAGATGTAGCCACACACACACACACACACACACACACACACACACACACACACACACACACACACACGCCCGCCCGCACACAAACACAAACACAGGCACTCACGCACACAGACACATGTGCACACACACACACACACACACACTCACGCACACACAGGTGAAAATGAAAAACACACTTTTACTATAAGTCTGCAGCCTACACAAAGGCATAATCACACAAACACACCCAAAGACAAAGACACACACACACACACACACAAACGCAAACACACACAAACACGCGCCCGCACACAAACACACGCACTCACGCACACGCACACACACTCATGTGCACACACACACACACACACGCACACGCACACACACACAGACACACACACACACACACACACACACACACACACACACACACACTGCCCTTAGACCCTGTCATGCAGACTGCAACCCCATGTCACACTATGACTTTCTAGGAAGCTAGATGGCACAAGGGCTCTTTGCCGCTGCCATGGAAACGACCTAAGGAAAAGACTAAAAGACATTACACAAGAGAACGCTGACCTCTGCCTCACCCTCAGCCTATCAACATGCACCTTCTGGCAAAGGGAGCCAATCACAGCATGCTTCAGTTCCCCGCAAACCATCACCATGTTCCTACACCACCATTCCTACACCGACAGGAAGCCAATCAGCTATAAGGCATCGTAGTTAGTCAAGCCCGAACCTTTCCGGAACCCATGCGATGTAAGGTGAACGCCCCTTTAGGAGACCAGCAGAGGTTGAGAAAAAATAAAGAGTTCCCTTAGTGCTGTAGATGGCGGTAGCACACATCTTATTCAAGCTGCCACCAAACACCACAGGAAAAGAAGAAGGAGGGGACAGTCTAGGTCTCTAGGTACGTGTCTCAAGGTGTAGTGTGTTCTGAAGATTGTTCCAAACGTATGCAGCATAGCAGGAAAAAGAGGTGTTGCCTAGATCAGTTCTTATTGATGGGGTAATGCATATAAATTATATCACCATAGTCTAATACTGATAAGAAGGTGCTCTCTACCAACATCTTTCTTTCTTTGAATGGAAAACAACTTTCTTTGCCTAAAATAGAATCCTAATTTGGGTCTGAGTTTTTTTCAGAGGCACTCAATGTGTGTACAATGTGTGTACTACTACAGGTTATCATCCAACCATATTCCTAGGCATTTACAGGAGAAAACCTTTTCTAATTGTGTTCCATTTGTAGTGAAAATAGTATCATTACCAGGTGGGTGTGAACGTCTGAAGACCATCAATTTAGTTTTTTGGCATTTAGCACTAGCTTAAGTCCTACCAAGGAATTCTGTACCTTGTTAAAAGCAGACTGTAAATAGTTCACAGCCTCCTGCACAGATGAGGCAAAGGTGTACAATATTGTGTCATCGGCATAAAGAGTAACTTTTGTGTTACTTAGCCCCGCCCCAAGT
>NC_085876.1:6516863-6534363 GCF_034702125.1 Engraulis encrasicolus
AATGAAACGGCCAACTCTGGGAATTACTGCCCTTGGGTCTTACAAGGACATAAAAGGACAGTAAGCTTTATATTTTGTGCTTAGGCTATATTTGTGTGTTATAAATAATATGTATTGTGAGAAATGTTGAATTGGGAATTTTCTGTGACCTAGGCATTTGTAATGGTTGACATATTCTATAACATATTTCTGGTCTTGAGCGTTTTTCCTTAACGTCACCCCACATAACAAAATGCATGTGCGTATTTAAGCATATGTGTCTGCTCGAAGCACGACAGGCCCCCTACATATGCACTGAACTAACAGTGACACACCAAGGGGGAAAAACAACACCTGAGAGTGAAAAAGAGGAAGAGAGAGAGAGAGACAGACAAATACACAGACAGAGAAAGAGAGAGGAGGTAAGAGAGGGAGAGTGAGAGGGGAAGAAAGAGGGAATGAGAGGAGGGAGAGCAGAAAAGGGAGAGAGAGCGAGAGATCGAGAGCGAGAGAGAGAGAGGGTGAGAGAGTGTACTTTGTGAGAGAGAAAAGGTGAGAAAGAGTGGAAGTGACACAGAGACTAACAGAGTGAGAGACTGTGTTGAGAGAGAGAGAGAGAGAGAGAGAGAGAGAGAGAGAGAGAATATGTGTTTTCCCCCATGAAAGCAGGTAGGATGTGATGGTAGTGTTGCCATGGTGACTGGGTGGGCTGTCTGTGCCTGTGGCTATACTGCACCTTGAGGTTCTTGACGGCGATGGCGGGATCAGTGAGGAAACTCTGGCGCACGCTGATCTCAATACCCGCCTCCTTCACACGCTGCTCCAGATCATCCAGAGTCTTACGGGGGGAGAAAGAAAGAAAGAAAGAAAGAAAGAAAGAAAGAAAGAAAGAAAGAAAGAAAGAAAGAAAGAAAGAAAGAAAGAAAGAAAGAAAGAAAGAAAGTGGACGAAAGACAGAGAGAGTGAGACAGAGAGAGAGAGAGAGAGAGAGAGACAGAGAGTTAAAAAGTAAGGATACTGTATGACTATTGTTTAACAAATAGGAAAAAGGATATCTTGACAGTAACCAGCACACAGTACACATATAAACACACAAACTATAACAAACACACACTCTCAAAACAGTCAGGACACAGACACAGAAAAAAGAACAATCTATTCATCAAGTGAGTGTGTGTGTGCGTGCGTGCCTGTGTGTATGTCTTTTAGCTCGTTCAAAATGTCGAGAATCCCCAGAAAGCCGACCTAAAACTCGGGGAAAGTGGACGTGAACATTTGGTGACGCAATGTCAGATCGATAATTCTCGAGGTTGATCTCAGGCGGAAGTATATAACAACGAGTTCCTGAGCTAATGTTTTGTGTGATGACACACGGATCATCAACATGGCGCCCATGCATGCAACTGGCATGTAAACAGTATCATAAATGCTTAAATGTCATCTTGTAATCACTATCAGCAACACCAGTTAATGTCATTCAATTGCAGATGCACATATGTCAGTAATGCTGGTCTCTGACTGTTTAATTTAGCCTACTTAAGCTAAAATGATATGTCGTGGATGTGGAGGCTCAAGGGGTGGTGAAAAAAAGAAAAGAGGACCAAAACAAAACAGGCATGATTCCTGATTGTTGCGGGATCTGTGCCGTTCATGTGCCAAAGTCGAGAATTCGGTTGTCACATGAGCAGTGTCGTCAGCTGTCTCGAGCGCTCCCGAGTCCGTGAAGGCACCATGTGTGTGTTTGTACAATGTGCATGTATGTAAATGAGTGCAAAGCTGTGTGTGATTTCTGTGATCTGCTGGACGATCTTGTACCTGTGTGTGTGTGTGTGTGTGTGTGTGTGTGTGTGTGTGTGTGTGTGTGTGTGTGTGTGTGTGTGTGTGTGTGTGTGTGTGTGTGTGTGTGTGTGTGTGTGTGTGTGTGTGTGTGTGTGTGTGTGTGATAACGTACCGAGGTGAAGACCTCTGTGGTCTGCTGGATGGTGGCTATCTTGGTCCAGCCCCACTTCTGGAAGAGCTGCACGCGCGTGGGGTTGTGGAGCGTGGCCGAGGGGTGCGTACGGAAGAAGGTGGGGAAGCGCTGGCGATTAGACAGGGCCGGAGAACTGGAGCCATAGGAGAGCTGCAGGAGAGAGAGAGAGAGAGAGAGAGAGAGAGAGAGAGAGAGAGAGGGAGAGAGAGAGAGAGAGAGAGAGAGAGAGAGAGAGAGAGAGAGAGAGAGAGAGAGAGAGATTTAACAAGTGTTCATTTTACATCATTGTCACCAGTTAAAATTGCATGTCCTATTCCATATAAGCCGACACTTCCATCCAGTATGGGCAGGGAGGGGCCCTCTCCGTCAACCCCAACATCAACCTCCTCAGGAATTGACCACAGTCTTTGCCCACACAGCATTTTTCTCAAACACTAACTTTTACTGCCATTAGTTTAAAGTAGACATATTCAGCAATCAGTGTAAAAGTTTAAGAGCGTAACGGAGAGGAAAAGAGGGTGTGAGAGAAAGAGAGAGAGAAAGAGAGAGAGAGAGAGAGAGAGAGAGAGAGAGAGAGAGAGAGAGAGAGAGAGAGAGAGAGAGAGATGGAGGAGGACGATGATGGATGGAGACAGAAAATGGTGGAGAAAAGAAGAGATGGAAAAGGAGGTAGTGGAGGAGAGAAGAGGGATCGAGGAGTAGAGAGGGAAAAGAAAAGAAGAGAGTCGGAGAGAGAGAGAGTAGATGGAAGGAAGGATGGAAACAAATAAAAGAAAAAGAGGAATGGAAATCATAAACAGGAGGAGAGGTAAAGGTAACAGTTAAAAAGGAAGACATACGTACATACTAATAGATGAGAAGAAAGGTGAGAGGTAAGGTGAGAGAGGTGGAAGGTGAGAGAAGTTTAAGAAAGGAAGGAAGGAAAGAGCAAGGGAGAAGAGGAGAGCAAAGAATAAGCGGGAACAATAATTAGAAAAATAGAGGAGGTGATGAGCAGGAGAGAAAGGCAGAATAAAATAAGAAAAGAAATGCAGTCAGACAGATGAAGAAAATTAAGTCCTAATTGTCACAGGATTATAAAAAATTAAATCAAGGCTCCACTTTCTACTTCAGAAAAGTGAAGTGAAAAAAAAATCAACCTCAATTAAGTGGCTTAATCAACTGTGTGAAAAAAAGCCAAACTGTATGAAAAAAGCATCCAGTTAAAAATTGGAAACTGCTGACTGCTTTCACTGTTACGAGCCTGGCACAGTGTAATGCCCTTGGAGTTTCCCTGTGCCGCAATGGAAAGGTTTTGAGTTTTTTTATGGATCTTTAAAGGAAGGGAAATCAATGGACTACCCAGCGGATGTGTTCAAAAATATCACAAATGTATTGTATGTTTACCTCCCGTGCAGTAATAAGTAAAATGTCTGAAATGACATTCAAACCCAAATCACTTGTGGGCATATACCGTACAGTATGTACACTATCTCTGTCACATCTCGCACACGCACACGCACACGCACACGCACACACACACACACACACACACACACACACACACACACACACACACACACACACACACACACACACACACACAGGCCTATACACTGTACATTGTGGGACTTTGTTACGAGTGAGCAGTAATGTGTGTCAGTCTGCATGGATCAGGGATGTTCACGCCATGGTGGACTCATCCCCTGGAGTCGAGCGGAAGGGCTCGAGCGGACCTGGTCAGCCAATCAGAACGCTGCACACAGGAATGGATAGCGACAGGGGATTTTTACCCAGAGTGCAATGGTGAAGTGAGGCGATGAGAAGGATGTGTACAGGATGTATGTGAGAAGGATGTGTGTGTGTGTGTGTGTGTGTGTGTGTGTGTGCCTGCGTGCGTGTGCGTGTGCGTGCGCGCGCGTGCGTTCATGTGTGTCTGTGTGTGTGTGTGTGTGTGTGTGTGTGTGTGTGTGTGTGGCAAGACATCGGGGCTTTACTTGACCTGGAGATAAGAGGGGAGTGAATGGACAGCACAGCTGTGGTGGTTTTCTATGAAATGTAGCCAAGTCACTGTCTGGAAACTGCATGCTAATTACTTGAAATATGTGATTAAAAGAGATTATTACCATAAAATTACCCAAAACATTAGCATGAAATTATCCCATATTATCTGCTAAAAGTGACCAGATGTTCCATGAAAAATTGACAGACATTGACCTCACATGTTTTTGACTCGAATAGCATGGATATTTTTAAATATACGGTCTGAAAATCTCATAAGTCACACATGTTACACTGACCAGCACTGGCTTTTATACTGCTTAAGACAACCTTCATCCTAAGGTGACAAAACCCTCGTCTGTGCATGTGTGTGTGCTGTGTGTGTGCACACTTCACTGCACCAGGCCTGATGACTACGGCAATACATCCTATCTCTCGGAGTACAAACAGTGGTTTTGAGGTATTGGTGTGTTTCACTAAAACCCCTTTTCCAGCAAAAAAAATGTCTTGCAATTCATTAGACGGTGTCGGTGTGCTATAGAGAGCGGCAGAGTGATGATGGCGCCACGGGGCTTTTTATATCTTTCAGGTCACCCCTCTTTAGGATGAGGCTCACTGGCAGTCACAGGCCACTGGCTCCCACGGCAAACTGAACGACACCCACTGGCAGCTCCTATCTCTCTCTCTCTCCCTCACTACATTTCTCTCTCTCTCTCTCTCTCTCTCCCTCTCCCTCTCTCTCTCTCTCTCTCTCTCTCTCTCCCCCCTCCTTCCCTAGTGTTTAAAATCTATGTCTCTCTCTGTTTCTCTCTGTCTCTCCTTCCCTATGGGTCAAAGTCTCTCTCTGTCATCAGCTACCACTCGCTGTCTCTCTCCCTCTTTTTTATCTGTATTTCCTTCTCTTCATCTTCTGCTCCTTTTCGCTTCCTCTGTCTCTCTTTCTCCTTCAATAGTTACCAGTCTCTCGCTCTCCTTCCATCTCTTGCCCTGTCCATCTCTCTTTCTCTCTCTCTCTCTCTCTCTCTCTCTCTCTCTCTCTCTCTCTCTCTCTCTCTCTCTCTCTCTCTCTCTCTCTCTCTCTCTCTCTCTCCATTACCCTCTCTCTCTGCCTCACGCCTGTCATGATAGCCCCAAAGAAAACGGGAGAAAAGTCCTTTGGAAGTCCATTTATCTTGGTTGCCCTCTGGCTCTCCCCATGCACTGCTTCATCAGTCGAGCCACGCCAGCTCTTCCTCTGCCTTTTCTATCCACAGAGACACTTCTGCCATCCCTGCCCCTCCTCCACACACACACACGCACGCAGGCACGCACGCACACAAGCACGCACGCACGCATGCACGCACGCACGCACGCACGCACGCACGCACACAAACACACACACACACGCACGCACGCACACACACACACACACACACACACACGCACACACTTCAGGAGCCATTGGGCTCTTTTCAGGTCGCTTTGTTAAAGAAAAAAAATGTGCAAAGAAATTCGGCAAAGTGATCTGCTGCTGCTACTGCTATGTGCTTGAACTACAGATTTCTTTTTTTTCAATGACAAAAGATGAAATAAAACACCACTGAGATGCTCTGTTGCTCTGTTGCATCCAACTGCCATGGCTTGTTAGCTTGCTCTCAACTCAATAGACAGCAGTGAATGAAATAATCTGCGTCAGGTTTTTTTTTAAAACTATTTCTCACTGATTACACAGAAAGGATATGAAAGGGCAGGTGTGTGTGTGTGTGTGTGTGTGTGTGTGTGTGTGTGTGTGTGTGTGTGTGTGTGTGTGTGTGTGTGTGTGTGTGTGTGTGTGTGTGTGTGTGTGTGTGTGTGTGTGTGTGTGTGTGTGTGTGTGTGTAATGTGCGTGTGTAGTGGGGTTAGTCCATCTGTTCCTCTCTTTGAAGGTGTGATCAGACCATCATCCCCACCTCCACCCCCTCCGTCGCTTCTCCCCCTCCACATTTCCAAGTGGGTCAGCCAGCCGGTTCTGCTCTGTTGCCTTCATACTCCCCAACAGGGCTGCTGTCAGCTTTGGCCAGGCCCGGGACAAAGCAATCTGAAAAGGCCCCCCAACCAATACATACAATCGGGACTCTAAATTAACGCCATTGTTACCAAATGCTGGTGAAAATTCAGTTTGTTTGGTAGAAAAGAAAACTTACTGGCCACTTTCGCCCATTAATAAGTGTGTGTTTGGCAGGTAGGATTAACATCTACTAGCCGTTTTGGCTAGTAATGATTGAAGTTAGTGAATTTAGAGCCCTGAATACAATGTAATGAATACCCTTTTCTGGGGCCCCCTGGGCCTTGGACAACTGACCCCTCTGTCCCTCGTCTGTCGGCTTCCCTACACCCCAATATGGCCTCCTGCGTGTGATGGTGAGGCCGATGAGCCTGTTTGGTTTGATGTCCCATGGCTACAGTACCCTCAGCCTTCAAAGTGGACTGGAGTGTGTGCGCGCGTGTGTGTGTGTGTGTGTGTGTGTGTGTGTGTGTGTGTGTGTGTGTGTGTGTGTGTGTGTGTGTGTGTGTGTGTGTGTGTGTGTGTGTGTGTGTGTGCGCATGTGCATGCGTGTGCATGCATGTGCGTGTGTGTGCGTGTGTGCCGTTGTGTGGGACTACGGCATCATTAGTGACATTATGAGGACACCAATGCCACTAACTTGCCACCAATGAAAGGATAGAAGTCAGACAAGCATGCAGTTCAGACGAGATTCGTGAAGCTTTCATCCCTTTTTTGCCAATTAAGGAAAATGTAAAACAATGTAGACTGGACAAAGACCATATCAAACTCTATTCATATAATTTCATAAACGTACATTATCTTTATCACTATATATCTGTGTATTATTAGCCAAGGTTGATGTGCTCAGATTCTGAAAGTATGTCAAAATGTCCTTCCATATAATTGATCAAGGGGATTCACTGAACCATCTGATGCCAATTAACCAGACCTCCTCAGCCAGGTGGGTGAACTAATTAGCCAAATTGTGTGTTAGAAGTGCAGGCAGCATGAATATATAGCCGGGCTTCATTTCTGATGGTAGTTTGCCTTTCGAAATTATTATACCTATTACATAGTATATCCAAGCCTGGGTGAAAAGAAGTTACTACCATAGTACCTCTATTACAAGGCTGTTGTCACAAAAAGTAATGTCCAAGTAATGTCTTAATCTGTTACTTAAGACCCTTGATAATGTCATAGAAGCATACTGGCATAATGTAGTTGAGTTTTTTTGTTTTGTTTTTGTAAAAACAAAAAAAAACCCTGAGGGGATCGGTCACCAGAGTTTACAAAGGTAAACAATGTGGGTCCCTTCAGAAAATAGTTAGAAACCACTGCAATAGCAGAGCCAATCTCTGGTTAGATGCCTAATGCTGCATTTCTTTCTACTTTCTACTTAAATCCCATTTTGCATAAATCAAATCCTGTTATTTCAAAAAAAAAATCTCCCTCTATGCACTACTGGGTGCATTCCAAAAATATGAAGTACAGAAAAGCACTTAGGATATGTTAATGCAATCAAGCTCATTCTGATTCTCTTTTTGATTTGGTTCTCACCAACTGTGCTATTTTGCATTCGTTTTGAATTCCCTCCCCCTCCCCTAACCCCTACCCTGCCTCTGTAGATGCAATGCATATATCTGTCACAGACATATAAAATATGACACTTGATTAGCAGTTACTATAAGGATCTAATGGTACCTATTACCCTTGATCATTGCTGCTGCTCAGGGTACACCACAGGTGCCATAATTGATATTAGTGCGACAATAAACCCACACACATAAACACACAGGCCTACACAATAAAGAAATGCAGTGTTAATTCAACACTTAGAGTACTCCTGGACAAGATATAACCAACTGTGTACGTGTTGTATTGGCACTGCATTTTTTAACTGTGTGAAACCATTTTACTGCTTTTTGCTGTGACTCATTTATGGGCATCGTTTTGTTACAGACTCTTTATGGTATTCATGAAAACCTCCCTCAGGTGTTACGAATGAACTGACACGTAGTTTGGAAAGTTTATTGTTAAAAAGTTTATCTTGAAGCGGAAGGTTGGGTTGTGGGGTTCGGAGTGGGGATGGGTTACTTTAATCGAATAAATCCAACGGTTTCTTGGCTTTATTGAAGTGGACAGCCAATCAGGGCCAGAGAGATGGGAAAAGGGAGCGGAAAATTACCCCGGGCATACGGGCCGCTCATTGGCATTCCGCTGCGCGTATGGAGCAAGGACAACACAGCCGCCACTAATCTAAGCGTCTTCTTTCACGGCCGTCAAAGAGCTCTATAGTCTGAACATCAGCTTAATGTCAACACCCTACCAGTACCTTGCAATGCATGTGGCGGTTTGTTTAATGTCAACACTCTACCTTGCAATACATTTGCATGCATCTATAGTTTAGTGTCAGTACCAGTATCTCACATATGCACAGGCCTCTGCAGTTAAACCTTTTCCTTCTATTCATATGCACACACCTATTCCATAACACATCTGAAAAGCTACACATATCTGAAAAGTCATCCGTGACAGTTTTATTTTATGCTGCATTTTGCTGTACCTCTGTAGCTGAAATATTTTTTTGAATCACACTGTAGACAAATCAGATTGTTACCTCAAAATATGTTTTTACTTCCTAATCAACCTGAATGAATGAATGAATGAATATCGTTCATTCAATCTCCAAATCACATAGCCTCATAATACACACCATTTCGCCAGTGGAGCGCTGTACTCATCACTGCAAAGACTTAACGCACTACAGTATACGTACTACTACGACATCACACAGGGTCTTTAGGGACACATTAGGACCTGGTCATCACCGTTCTGGTAACAGCAAATTTAGAACAGGGGCCATATCTCAAGAGCTTGAATCTCCATGTGAACCCCAGCTACAGCACCATATATTCTGCCCCATGATCCAATACGTTCTTGGTAGCCATGACGACCCACTGTACCCGAGCTGTCCAATAGCGCGCTCCCGCCTTCCCATCATATCACCATCAGTTTTACTACGGCAACACGTTGGTCTATTTTTGGCCACGGGATGAATGACTTCCTCCAACATTGCTTGTAATGCACAGTAGGGCCCAACTCCCCCATCAAGTTACATAACATTGCACATGCTGCACATCTATGATAAGTTCAACATTACAACACAAGACATCTTACAAGACATTTTACATTTTACAAGAGAAGATGTAGCCTTCCAATGAGCAAACCCTTGATGAATGGTGTGACATATTCAAGTAGGAAGAATGTGATTAGCCTCCTACTGCACACCCCACTCATCCCCATGACTGGCATACCCATTCAGCAAAGGCACCGAGCACCACATTGCCCCAGGGCCTGTAACCAACACCCTGCTCCTAAACAACCATAAGCCGCTTTGGATAAGAGTGTATGCTTAATGTAATGCAATGCAAAAATAAAATAAAAAGAAACAAGTGTCTACACAGTAAAACAATGTAACACTTATGGAGTCAATTTAGCATCTTCTGGAGTGATTTGGTCCCAGAGAACTCTCTTAGTGTTGAATTAACACTGCATTTTTTCCTGTCTGCTGTTCTGTTCACTGCGGTTCTTCTAGTTCCCCTCTGGCTGAACTGGCGGTTTGTCTCCTCAGACCTCCAGGAAAGAATAACTGCTCTGTTCATAATTCATGTGGACAAGACTCACTCACGCAGCTTCATAAATCTCCTATAGCCAGAGCTCTGCTTCTAATGTGGCATGGAGGCCTGTAGGAGCTACGCTATACACACTAAAGCGTCACAATCATTCAACTACCGACACATTATCATATACTACACATCAGGGTTGTCACATCTCACACAGACACAGAGTTGGTCATAATTTCCATCCAAAAGTGCAGAGTCCCATTATGGTATGATACTACATGGGTAGGACTTGCTTTCTGACACCCTTTTGTCCACCTAAACCAGGGATGGGCAAGTTTCATGATATGGAAGGCCACAGTTTTCATCGCCACCATCGGAGGGCCACATGACAAGGGAGATCACATAGCTCGAGATGCAGTTGGTTGCTCACTGACTGCCGATATTTTGGTTTGATTCAGAAGGAATGGGAGTGATCTCTACCTGTCAACAGTATAATTACAATGGATTAATTCAGTAGTGTTTTGAAAAATCTGGTCATTATTTATTCATTTCTTTAATTATGCTTTATCTAAGGGCCACACTGAGTGAGGAGGCGGGTCACATGTGGCCTCCGGGCCTCCAGTTGCCCATCCCTGACCTAAACAACCCTAAATGCTGCAGAGAAGCCTGTGAGAGCTAAGCTCTACACACTAACAATAAATGATCATGCATTGCTCATTAGGATTTTTTGTACTTCCCATATGCACACAGTTGGTATGATTAATATAATTGTCACAGCACATTATGTATATTCTGTATAGTGTATATTGGCCCAGCCTATTCCTATAGTGCTCCCCCTGTTCTCATGGGAAATCCTGGAAGACCCAAACTGTCTCCTGTCTCCTACACACGACACTATATATATGCGGATCTTCACACTTCACACATAGACAGATCTGCTAATGACTCTCCTCCAACCCAGCCAGAATAATTAACACTGCAGTGGGCGCAGCATTACTGTGCTGTGAGTGGGCACTGCTTTACAACCAGGGGCAAACTAACTGGATTGGGACCAAAGGACGTATATTGGAAAAGAAGTATTACTGGCTGGAAAATACATTGGCCACGGTATAGTACGGGGGTGTAGCCTGAGGACACGGTGCGCATGGGCAGTGGATGTGACGCCATGATGGATAAAAAATCTGACACCGGGAACTCTGCAAAATCACTCCGGATGTCCGGAAAAACTTGAATTGCATTGTCGGTGCGAGCGGCTGCTGTGACTTCCGGCCACAGAAAGTAGAATGGATAAGAAGGCTCTCATGCTGGGAAATGCATTGGCCACGGTGTACTGTAGTACACGGTCGTAGCCTAAGGACACAGTGCGCATGGGCAGGGGGTGCGACGGCATGATGGATGAAAATTGTGTCACCGGAAACTCTGCAAAATCGGTCAAAAGAGGATGTCTGGTTGTCAATGTTCAGTTTGTGGCCAAATTAACTACTGTCGGTCAGTGTTAATTGTGGGGGATAATTAATGACAGCTGTCTAAAACTCAAGGTGTCCTATGACCTGTTCCACACTCCAGCCCTGGCTATAGTGGCATTGTCCTTTACCATGCTGCCAGTTCTGACTACACTCACAGCCATACCGTACTACAATCTTATGACACGAGCGAGCCGTCTTCTCTCTACTGTCTTTGGTTTTTACTTTCTGAGCCCGTGATATCCATCTCCGTTGACAGTGAACACAAACAGAGCAGAGAAATAAAAAATAAGGAGGTGCACTCAATTGGACTGCTTGCTTTTTAATACCATATAGTGTGCTTGAGACTGGAGAGGATGTTATAAGCTTGGGGTGGGTGGATAGATGTGAGTCTGGTGAAGGGGAGGTAGGGATGGGAGAAGTGACAGAGGGGAAGTGAAGAAGAGGAAAGAAGGTGAGAGACGATCATTAAAGACAAGAGAGAGAGATAAAGAAATGTGTGAGAAATGTGGAGAGGGGAACTGGTGTTAAAAAAGGGAGAGAAATCCAATCGTGTGATGTAATTGCAAGATGTATACTGCAAAAAAGAGGTAGAGATTGTGACGTAGAGAAAGGTGGGGACAGACGTGTGAGAGAAAGACATGTTAAATGAAAGAGAGGGAGACTGACAGAAGTGTGTGGGGGGGGGATTCATCCCACCTTTCCAAGCATCAGTCAGTTCACTCAGGGATGAAACCAAAGCAGACAGAAATAGCGAGAGAGAACAGGAGAGAGAGAGAATGAGAGAGAGTGAGGGAGAGAGAGAGAGAGAGAGAGAGAGAGAGAGAGAGAGAGAGAGAGACAGAGAGAGGGAGAGAGAGATGGAGAGAGAGACAGAGAGATGGAGAGAGAGAGAGAGCGAGAGATGGAGAGAGAGACAGAAAGAGGGAGAGGGAGAGATAGAGAGAGATGGACAGAGAGAGAGAGAGAGAGAGAGAGAGAGAGAGAGAGAGAGAGAGAGAGAGAGAGAGAGAGAGAGAGAGCAGGAGGATGAGAGGGGTAGAGGAAGAACTCTGACAATTTCCCTTCACTTCTATCAGCAAAGGCAGAGATTGAAGGGCCTTATTAAAATGACAGCGGTACAAGAACAGGAATTCAAAGATCTCTCAAACGTACACACACACACACACATCACACACACTTACATCACACATCACACACTCACACACGCACACCGACAGAGAACACAGAAATACACACACAGAGAACACACCTGCACGCACACACACCTGCACACACGCACACACAAAACACACACCTGCACGCATGCACGCACACACACACACACACACATACACACACACACACACACACGCACACGCACACGCACACACACACACACACACAGACACACTTGCACGCATGCGCGCACGCACACACACACACACACACACACACACACACACACACACACACACACGCACACGCACACACACACGCACAGACACACACACACTGACAGAGAACAAGAACACAGAGAGACAAATCAAAAAAGAATACGGAGACATGCCGAACGAGAAAGGGGGTGACACAAACAAACAAACAAACAAACAACCAAATAAACAGACAAAGAAAACAAATAAAGAGGAAAAAGGCAGAGTCTGACAGGAAGGATGAAAACCGGTGTGTGATGATACTGACGCTCCACTAATGAGCTCAGATTTCAGGTCTGAGGCAGAGTTCTGTACAAATCAAAGCTGCTTCACAAGAAACATCATTCATACGCACACATGCACACACACACCGTTACGGGCACAGACATTTCGACATACACATGCAAGCAGCACATACACAAACTCACATGTGCATGCAAGCACACATACCCATACTGTATACAGTAGGCACACACACACACACACACACACACACACACACACACACACACACACACACACACACACACACACACACACACACACACACACACACACACACACACACACACACACAAACACAAACACACACAGACTGCTTGGTGGGAATTAGTGTCACGTTGCGTGAATGTATCCTGCATCGATTTGGGTCTCTGCAACTCTGCAATAATTTGGAGCCAGTCAATACATTTTTTTTCAGTCAATGGAATATTCTTGAGACTATTTGACTATCATTGAATCAATGGCTTCTGATCAATATCTCATTTTGCCCTACCTTGCTTGGGAATGATATGTGAGCAACCGAGAAAGCAAATAAATTGAAGCCCAACCACTTTGAGGGTTATGCACACACAGTGTGGCTGCATTTCAAATGTGTGAGGACACGTGAGCATGGATGCGAGTGTGTGTGTGTGTGTGTGTGTGTGTGTGTGTGTGTGTGTGTGTGTGTGTGTGTGTGTGTGTGTGTGTGTGTGTGTGTGTGTGTGTGTGTGTGTGTGTGTACTGTATGTGCGTGTGTGTGTGCGCACCTGTGTGCGTCGGTGTGTGCGTCCTTGCGTGCGTGTCTGTGTGTGTACGTCTCTATGACTATGTTTCGGGGACCAGGAGAAGGATATTTAGGTCAGAAAGCTCATGTGCAGCAGAAGCCATGGAGCCCAAAAATAGTAAGTAATGAAAAATGGAGTGAACGAACAAATTTTCAGTCAAAAACGAGGCGGCAAGGGAACCCAAAGGAAAGGAAACTACACAAACACACCGACGTGCTTCAGAGAACTAAGACTCCATTATCACTTTATGTACCATTGTGTTGCATGCAGTGTGTGTGTGTGTGTGCGTACTGTACGTGTGCAAGAATGTGTTAAAAAAAAATCCTCCATTGTAACAAATGCGTTTCAGACCCCTAAACAGGATATTTATTAAACAAAGTCTAGGGTATGAACGAAAATAAGGGGCCGAGCCCCTGTTGCAATTAGAAAAAAGCTTTAAATATCTGCTACGTGGAAACGGAAGGCCAAAACCAATGCAAAACCAATACAAGCAGGAGAAAAAAATACCCTGCTAAAAAAATATCCTGCTACGTGGAAACAGCGCCTCAATCTGACAGCACACCCTATCAAATCGATTTGTCCAATCAAGGCCCACTTGTTGAAGCATAATTCCTTAGAAACTATAGCCATGTTCAATTCACATAATAGCAGGGTGCGCTAAAAACGTGAGCCTGTGGCCTGACGAAGATCCAGGGTGATCGAAACATTGCTGCTTTAATTCAATAAGGTATATTTTTGGAGCTTATTTGGCAATGTGCAGATCTACCTTCTTAAACTGTCAATTTTGTCTGGCACCTGCGAGTAAGTAGACTCTATTTGTTAAAAAGGTAACATTTGTGAATGGGGAGCATGGATTCTGGAAATAAACTACTAAAAATATTACACACTGCATCTTAAAGCAGTTTTTCCCCAACTCACAGCTCCATGCTTCTTTGCAATCCCCCACGTCCCCAGCTCCACACTGTAGTGTATAACATGGCTTAACTGTCGAGCAAGAGCATCAACTAAAGGTAATGTAATGACATTTGGGGACCGTTTCAACTCTAAGCACTGAGTCTTCTTACGGAGCGCCATGTTTCATTCGCTTGGCACAAGAATCCTTGAATGAAAACAGGAGCCCCCTTTTCATCTGAATGACAAACGTCTGCAGTCTGCAGTCTTGACTTAAATAACAGGTTTGACTGAGCTGTGCTTTCAAAGATGTTCTCCAAAATGGTGGAAGAAAGGAGGAATTCCCCATGTGCGAGGGTGGAGTGCTCGACTATTTCTGTAACTGGAACAAGGCAATTCTTCACGAAACATCCTGAAATTAGGGCTATTGTGGAGGTGGAAGAGGAGGTGTGCGAGTGTGGAGAAAGAATCTGCGCTGCTCATTTTACAGCTATCTGCAGGTGCATGCGGTGTAGCATTCCTACAGGGGTACTACACACTACTGTATACACAGTCTCTCTCTCTCTCTTTCTCTCTCTCTCTCTCTCTCTCTCTCTCTCTCTCTCTCTCTCTCTCTCTCTCTCTCCCCCCCGCTATCTATCTCTCTCTGTCACACACACACACACACATACACACACACACACACACTCACACACACACACAAACACACACACACACACACACAAAGAAATATGATGATAGGATAATACTCACTCCAAGGGAGTCATTTGTACAGTGGTGATATATGATGATGTAACATGTTTAACTGTTTATATAATATCAACTCAGGTGCAGCTATACCCACAAAGACATACAGTATGTCACAAATACACTACAGTGTCATTCATTCTCCTTGGCTTCCATGGCCATGTTATGATGTTTGTACCGTACATTGATTTAGTTTAGCCACATGCGGCCCGCCTCCTCTCTCAGTGTGGGCTGTACATAGAACTTAATAATAAAGAAGTAATAATAATAATCAGAATTAAAAAAAAAAAAATCACTACTAAATCAATCTATTGTAATTATACTATTGGTCGATAGTGAACTCCTATTCCTATTCCTATTCCTTCCAAACAATAGTGGGAGTGAGCAACCAACTGCTCCTCAAACTCAGCGAGTTACAGTCAGATCACTTGGCCCTCTGAAGGTGGGGATGAAAAAATGTAGCCCTTCTTATTATTCATCATTAGACGGATTCGTAAGTGCAATGACAGTTGGCACGCCGTTCAATTATCTACACCGCATTTAGTCAGTCCAATTTGGTCCATTTAGTCCAAGTCAGAAACTCGCTTTCTTGCTCGTACCCATCATCCATCCTGATCTCTCCCTATCTTCGTCATCTCGATCGTTTTATCCATGATTCCGCCCTCGCGCCTCCTTGGTTCTGCTCGCTCTCCCAATAACCGGCCTGGGGATGTCCGCTCAGAGCTCACACATATTCGCGGGCGCGGGTATTGTCCCAGCTCTCAGTTGGAGCCCTGTACTTCCAAGCCCAAGCATCGTTTTTTAAACATAGCCAACATCGGACTTGGCAGTAATTTCAGCACCATGGCCAGCGACCTTGTCCAATACGCTATTTTGCTATTTGCTTTTACTGGTAACTTACGCTCCTAGAGTGCAGTGGTCCAGGGATCCCGTAAAGCACTTCATGATCATTTGGCTGCGCGGACAGCTGTTCTCCTGCGAGAAACCCACGATCACAAGAAGCCCGGTCTCCAGCGAGAACGAAGATGTATGCATGCATAGGCTACTGAATTCTAATTTCAGATAACACACATATGAATTGAATTCAATGAAACCGAAACCAATAAAGTAAGACACCGAAATTGAATCAAAGTATATTTCTATAAATGCGCTACAAAATGGATTTGGAAGGTTTTGCATGTGATTGCGTCATATATACTGTCCATACGTAGGTCTCTTCTGTAAGCATGACTGGATTGTGTATTCTTTCCATTTACATATTTTAGGGTACAACAGTAGCTATATTGGATCAGTAATGCATTTGGGGACCAATGTAGCCATCATACATACTGAAACATGAACTCCCCCAGTAACTTAAAAAATCTCCTCTCCCCCCTTGCACTAGGAAAACCTTCCTTTCTATACCTACCTCCTCTCCCTCTCTCTCTCTCTCTCTCTCTCTCTCTCTCTCTCTCTCTCTCTCTCTCACACACACACACACACACACACACACACACACACACACACACACACACACACACACACACAAAGGTGCACACACCCACGCACACATATGCACACACACACAGAATAAAAACGTTCACCCAAGAAAACCTCTGCTCTCCTCTCTAGTGAATGCTGTTCTGCAAATCTCCTGGACATTGAAATGGAAATGGCACAGTAATTAGGAATGCACAGCCATGCGTGTGAGCTTTGTGTGAGTGTGATCTCTGTGTGTGAGCTGTGTCTGTGTGTATCTCTGTGTCCATATACTTCTATGAGGTTCTGTGTGTGTGTGTGTGTGTGTGTGTGTGTGTGTGTGTGTGTGTGTGTGTGTGTGTGTGTGTGTGTGTGCTGTGTGTTTTTGTGTGTGTGTGTGTGTGTGTGTGTGTGTGTGTGTGTGTGTGTGTGTGTGTGTGTGTGTGTGTGTGTGTGTGTGTGTGTGTGTGTGTGCATCTCTCTCTCTGTGTCCACTCACCACTATGAGGTTCCACATGCGCGCGGCCTCGGCGACCAGCGTAGAGACGGAGCTGCATCCGGGCATGAGGACGATCTTTATGGGCTCCGAGTACAGCAGGTCATACAGCAGCTTAGTGGCCTCGCCAGGGTCACACTGAGGACAGAGGAGAGGAGAGAAGAGTACTTTTATTAATACCGAGGGAAATGAAGGTGTCTGACAGCTTACTTATATACACTATTTCAAAACATACACTAAGACCATACAACACATAATACACAATAATTATTGCACATTGCAGTAAACATATAGCACACATTTGCGTACAGCAACTAGCCTGGGAGAGCCTATGGAGAGGGGGAGGGGGATGGAAGGTGGCTGGAGAGAGGGAGAGGGGGAGGGAAAAGAGACATTACGTCACTGCCAAACTCTTTACACTACCGCA
>NC_085876.1:6539363-6554363 GCF_034702125.1 Engraulis encrasicolus
TAAAATCGAAATATATCGATGTATCGGAAGTATCGGCCGGCGATTTAATCAAATCGCATCGTATCGTGGGCCATTCTTAAGAATCGAAAAGAATCGAATCGCTGGCCCCTGTGCAATGCCCTAGCTCCATAACACAATAGTAGTGGAAAAGTAATTGGAAAAAATCGAATCAAACCGAATCGCATCATATCGTGGGGAATTCTTAAGTATCGAAAAAAAATCGAATCCCTGATTTAAGAAATCGATATCGTATCGTATCGTCATGAAGGCTGTGATTTACACCCCTAGCTAGAGATAGGGTAAAGGAAGCTCCAATTGATTTAAACCTCAGTACACAGTGAAAAAAACACAGTGTTAATTCAAGACTTACAGTAGAGAATAGATTTAACATATCTACATTGTATTTGGTCTCAAGAGTACTCACACTGCGCTCATAGTTTTTACTGTGTGCAGTATACACCTCTAGGGAGCACGTTTCCCAATGCAGCACAGCTGGCTGTACACAGTAAGGATTGAAGTGTTGATTGCTTTTGAAAGTTTATGTCCTCACTGGAGGCACTTCTCTTTGTTATGTTCCTATTGCAGTCTTGACTGAGCACTGCGGTAAACACAAGATGGCCTAGTGTGTTTTTAAACCCCACCCAATGTTCCAGGCACTGCACCAATTGCAATATTGTGTTATAGTGCAATGTGTAAGATATTGTGCAATGTGTGGGGTTAGACAATGAAACTGAAACACCTGTCATTTTAGTGTGGGATATTTCATGACTGAATTTCAGACAGCGTCCTCTTGCGTCCACAGTTAATTCTGTTGGATGTGGTTCATCCTTCTTGGTGGTATGCAGACATTACCTTGGATACCGTGGCTCTTGATACATCACAAACACTTGGTGTCTTAGTCATCATTAACATATCATGCGCACAAATAATTTCAATTTTTTTTAACTCTATGTTACCCATACTGTGGCCTGCATTGATATGATACCCATACTGTGGCCTGCATTGCAATATTTGAGCAAAATTGTGCTCTTACCCTGCTAATTGTACCCTCACACTCTGCTCTTACTGGTACAATGTGCAATTACTGTAATGGAGTTTGGCCACCAAGCTGGACCAATTTAGCCATGAAACCTCTCACACTAAAATGACAGGTGTTTTATTGTCTAACCCCTGTATAGCTGTGTACTATATCGTGTATATATATGGTGGGTGGGGAAGAGTACAGGAATTTTTAGTGTGTGTGTGTGTGTGTGTGTGTGTGTGTGTGTGTGTGTGTGTGTGTGTGTGTGTGTGTGTGTGTGTGTGTGTGTGTGTGTGTGTGTGTGTGTGTGTGTGTGTGTGTGTGTTAATGACCTGATCTGCATCTATCGATGTGAGTTTATGTGCTGTGCTTATGTTAATGCCTCTTAATTGTTGTAATCACAGTTTTACCAAGACAAATTTTCCTATCTAGAGTCTACCGTATAAAGAGACCATAAAGACTCATCTTATATCATCTTGTGTAGAAGAGACAGACAGTGTGGGTTTAAGGGGGGGACAAGAATACATGCCCCACCACGCCTGAAACAGATTTATTGTCTTAAATGCACAACTACCAGGTCATGCGTGTGCAGAATGTAACCAGGGTCTTGCAATGCAGTGCCTGACTGAGACCCTGTCTCAAACTCTTCCTTTTTGGTTGCCTAAGCAGGTGTTTGTCTGTCTTAAAAGTGTTTGGAATAACATTGACATTGCAAGAAAAAGCTTACGTTACCACTGGTAAGTCGGAAATTCTTCACCGTGGAAGGTGGGAGGGTCCGTATTTTCCCCAATCCTCACACAACTGCCTAGCACACTTAAGATCCTTTTAAATGTTTTTGTTTAAATCTATGGCAGGAGGATTATGTTTCAACCATCGTGTTCTTCCGATTCTCAGAGAATCAGAAGAAGACAAACGTCAAAACGTGATCCTAATAAAGGATTTTAAGTGGGCGGACTCCTCACTCCTGCAGACCCCTGGCAGACCCCCTAGCACCCCCTCGAGGCCCCCCAGGGCTCCCCGGCCCCCCCCCTTTTTTAAACCACTTCTCTAAGGGACCAGTGTCAGGTGCAAGTGATTGAACATTAAATTAAAGCAGTTTGTGTTTGAATGAATAGGCTCCGCGTTTGATGCTTGATGGACTTTGATGCATCTGTGGAAACTGTTGTAGTCTGTAGACAATTGGTCAGGAAGTTGGCTGGTCTGAGGTTTGGGCGCACACACACACACACACACACACACACACACACACACACACACACACACACACACACTGGACTATGAGTCTGTGAGATCAGAGTGCGTCACATATCAGAAACAAGCAATACACACGCATGCAAACACAAACACAAACACACACACAGACACACACACACACACTGGACTCAGTCTCTAGGATTCGGTTGTCTGAGCCCTGGGCTGTCTTACACAACCCCATCATCTAACAGACAGGGTGTGGAGAAACTCTGTTAAAACAGTGGCAATGCACAACTCAATTCACAAACAACACACACACACACACACACACACACACACACACACACACACACACACACACACACAAATTGAGGGTTTGAGTGGAGAAACAATAGGATTGTGAGGTCCCCTTAGGCACGCGGACCTGAAAACACATCCCACACCCTCCCACATATCCCCCATGCACGCACACACGCACTACACACACACACACACACACACACACACACACACACACACACCCACACGCACTACACACGCACACACACACACACACACACACACACAGTGAGAGAGAAAGAGAGAGATACACACACCCACCCATACCATCCCCATATGTGTACATATCTGCACACGCACACGCATAACACACACACAAACACACAGAATTGGGGAGAGAGAGAGAGAGAGAGAGAGAGAGAGAGAGAGAGATAGAGAGAAAGAGAGAGAGAGTGAGAGAGAGAGAGAGAGAGACCCATCCACACCCACACACCCACCCAAACACACACACACACACACAATTTTGTCTGAAAGAGGCAAACGGCAGACAGGCAGGGAGGAAGTGCCCACTTAGGACAACTAAAATGCAGTCAGGGTGACACACACATAACACCCCAACACACACACACACACATGCACACGCACACGCGCGCACACACACACACACACACACACACACACACACACACACACACACACACACACACACACACACACACACACACACACACACACACACACACACACACACACACACAAATTAAACCAGTATAAAAGGAGGGTGAGGTGTCTGCCTGCCTGTCAGAGGCACTGCGGCAGTAGTCACTTCCTGCAGTCCTTCTAATAATAACAACAACAAAAAAGGGCCATGTGCAGCCAGTGGTACTCTGTAGAGCCTACAGTCAAGAGGCTGGACACACTGTCTCATTACTGGCCCTGCGCTATTGTCAAATGTTTTTTTCGTTCACACTGTGAAACTGTGATAGCAACCTACAGTCTCTGTGCTAGAACACGCACTCGCAGAACAGAATAAAATAGAATAGAATGGAACAGAACAGAATATAGATTAATGTTCTGTTGGTGGGAGGATAAGTGAACCAAAAGCTCCAAATTGTGTCTTCATAGTTTGAATGTATTCAGCATTAATATCAATGCTACTAAAACTAAAACTAAAACTAGATGACTAAGACTAAGATAAAACTAAAAGAAAAAAAGATTAAATGTAGCGTTTGGATTGCCTGAGTGTACACTGTAAACAAACATTTCCTTGTTATTGTAGAGTACTGTGCTTGCAGGGAGGGTTCTTAGGCTGGCGGATAGCAATCAGGACTTACAGGAAAATGTGACAGATGGCTAAGAGTTTGATACCACACACACACACACACACACACACACACACACACACACACACACACACACACACACACACACACACACACACACACACACACACACACACACACACACACCATACACAGACTCTGTCTCCATTGTAGCTTGAAGTAAAGATTTCAACTCCAAGTTGCTCTGGAGGGGACTGTGCCTGGCATTAATTAGTTAGTTCCTTGTAAGTTGCTCCATGACAAGTGTCTGATCTTAATAGTATACTATATTATACAGTAAGGGCTTGGACAATGTAACTGTGGTACACTAGTAAAGTAAGCCAAGAGCCTTTGCACAGTTAGAATGTTGGGAATTCAGTTGAGCCTACTGTCACATTGATACAATGCTAACCAAGCTACAATAACATACACACATTGTGACGTGAAAGTGGAAATGGTCGAGCTCACTGAAATACCCTGAAATACTCAATGGTCTTAGAGTGAATAGTAAAAAGATAGTGAAATAGTGAAAAATTGTGGAAAAACAGACAGCATAGTGTCCTATGAAACAATAGAATTTTGGTGAGGTCACGCCCTTCCGGTTTAGAAATCAATGCTGGCCCTGCTGTGGCCAAACGGTAGGGCACAGGGTTACTGCACCGGCCACCCCGGTTTTGATTCTAGCTTGGGTCATTTGCCAGTCCTTCCCCGTCTCTCTCTCCCCACTCATTTCCTTTCCCTCTCTCACTGTCCTATCACAAATAAAGGCACAAAAGCCCTAAAAATATCTTTAAAAAAGCCAGATCAACACTTACGGGGCTACATGCATTATTACCTGTATATGACCTTGCAATGTAATATGGTGCGCCGTGTATAATGAGTAGCAGATTGCATAGTGTCCTACAAAGCCAAAGAGTGGACATTTTGGACAAAGTGGAGCCGCCACACATGGCTCTCTCTGGAGCTGCAGCCAAATCTCTGCTGCCTTCCCCAGTCTAGCCTCTATCTCTCCCCATCCATCTCTGTCTATCTCAACACCAATCCTGCTGCCATCCTGGCTGTTTCAGTCAGGAGAAAAAGGTTGTGTGTGTGCATGTGTGTGTGTGTGTGTGTGTGTGTGCGTGTGTGTGTGCGTGTGTCTGTGTGTGTGTGTGTGTGTGTGTGTGTGTGTGTGTGTGTGTGTGTGTGTGTGTGTGTGTGTGTGTGTGTGTGTGTGTGTGTGTTTGAAGTAGACAAGGCAGCAGCCCAGAGAGACCAGACTGGGATTGAATGGAGCTGACAAACCCCAGAGAGAGTCTGGAGAGAGAAAAGACCATGTGCGCACACACACACACACACACACACACACACACACACACACACACACACACACACACACGCACACTCACAAACACACACACTCACGCACAAAGACACACACACCACACACACACACACACACATACATACACACACCACACACACACACACACACACACACACACAGCGCACAGACCGACCACACACAGCACAGTCTGTTCTGCCTCTCCACCCTTGGGGGAAGCCAGACATGATCCGAGAGCTCTCACAACGCAGCTGAGGCCCGCCTGACGAATCACCAATCACCTGAGCTACTGAAACTAGAGCAAAACCCATGTGGACAGCCAGGCACTACAGCCCTTCTGGAAGACAACAACCAAATCATGACAGAGAACACACCGAAAATACGTAATAACAAAACCAAATAATAACAAAAAAACAATGAGGAAGCATCAGAGGTACTAGAACTAGAGCTAACGCCATGTGTTCCGTACAGGCACTACAGCGCTTCTGGAAGACAACAACCAAATTATGACAGAGGACAGAAAATACGTAATAACAAAACGTAATATTTAAAAAAACAATGACGAAGCACCAGAGGTACTAGAACATGTGTACAGGCACTAAAGCACTCCTGGAAAACAACAAGTAAAAGGCAAAACAACCATTGAAATAATAACATAACCAAGTACTGTAAAACAGCAAGAAAAAAAAATATTGCATCATGTGAACTAGAGGAAGAGCAAAACCCATGTGGACAAGCACTACAGCATTTCTGGAGGACAACAATGACGTCATGACTGAGCATATACAGTAATAGCAAAATAGTGAGGATCACCTGAAGTAATGGTGTACTTCAGGTGATCCTCACTATTTTGCTATTGCTGTATATGCTCAGTCATGACTTCGTTGTTGTCCTCCAGAAATGCTGTAGTACTTGTCCACATGGGTAAACAGTAATACTGGGAGACAACAGGCAAAGGGCAAAACAACCAAATCATGACAGATACATACAAAACAATGACAAGACCCAATAACAAGGAAAACAATGACAATTCATCTGAGTTACTAGAACTAGTGCAACACCCATGTGGACAGAGACTAAAGTACTTCTGGAAGGCAACAACCAAATCATGAAAGAGAATACAAATCATAGCTAAACAGTAAGGATCCCGACAAAAACAACTGACGAATCACAAATCACCCGAACTGGAGCATTCAACATTTATGTGGATTCTTCCACTGCAAGGCAACATCCAAGTCTAACAACCAAATCATGACAGGGCACACAAACAATAACAAAACAATGACGGGGGTACACAAACAGATAGCTATTAGGGACACCAAGACATGACAAGGAAGTCCTGGGAACACTGTGCACTGCACACTATGTTATTCAGCTCCCATCCCATTGCAGTGGATGCTGTCAATTAAGGACAGACAAACACTTTGCCTCCACTTTGTCGTGTATGATGTGACATGTTCTCTGTCACCTCGCTTGGCTCTGTTCATGGGGGGTTATCTCTCGCCCTGTCCTGCTGGGGTGAGAATTCCCTAAACTGCTGCTGCCCCCTGACTTAATGCTTTTCCATGCTGCTCATGGAAATAGGGGGGTTCCTCCGAACAGAGCTATACCGCCAAATGTAATTCATAATTTCAATAAAAGACGTTTCATTTATATTCTTCTCTTGTGTTTCTTGACTGAAATGGTTCTGACAGAACTCTTATTTATTTTCTCCATCTCCCAGCTACTTGAGTACCCACCAGGCCAGAGGGTTCTAGAGCAACACATCTAGAACAAGCCCATTCTGCTCCTGACAAGTCTGTGACAAAATGGCAACTAGCAACTAACAAGTTTGACCGTACAACTGTAGTAAACCTCCCTCCCATACAGCCTCATACAGATACAATAGCAACTGAGCTATCGGCCCAGACATTTAGCTGAGTGGATTTGCACCTGTGCCTTGCTAGGAGGTCCCGAGTTCAAGCCCCGAGTGGCGCAGGACTGCACACCATGACCTCGGGTTTGGCCATTTACTGCAGTCTTTTCACCAATAATATACGACTGACTGGTGATGTGTAACTGTGTGAATGTGAAGCATTTAAAATGGTAAGGCACTTTGCAATACCCTGTGGAGTTGTGAGAGCAGTATATAAATGCAGTCCATTAATCTGAGAACTGTGACTGCATTCAAACACACACATACCAACTACAAAACACACACACACAGACACAGACACAGACACACACACACAAATTACAGCACACACACACAGGCACGCGCACACAAACACACACACACACGCACACAACCTACAACACACATGCACATGCGCACACACACACACACACACGCGCGCACACACACGCACACAGACACAAATGATCTAAAACTAAATTTGAGGGCTTTTGTATCTGGGGAGACAAGTGTTTGGCTTCTGAGAGTTTTTGGTGCTGAGTGTGTCTAATGCATGCTTGGGGAGTTTTGAGTGGTTATGTGTGTGTGTGTGTGTGTGTGTGTGTGTGTGTGTGTGTGTGTGTGTGTGTGTGTGTGTGTGTGTGTGTGTGTGTGTGTGTGTGTGTGTGTGTGTGTGTGTTAGAGAGACACAGAGAGGGAGAGAGATATATAGAGAGAGAAAGGAAAAGACAGAGTTGGAGTGTTGACGTATGTGTGTGTGTGTGTGCGTGCGCGTGCGCGTGCGGGTGTCAAGTGCTTAAGGTGCAGCTGCTCCAAGAGGACCTGATGGATGGGCATGATGATGCATCCCCAGTTCTACGTCTGAAAGGGGGCTTTGGGGAGGGGAGGGGGTGGGAGGGAGAGGGAGTGGGAGGGGGACGTGGAGGTGGGGGAGGCTGCCTAGACCCAGCAGGGTTTGTTGGGTGCTTTGTCAAGGCACTGGCGGAAAGTGACACTTCAAAAGATCCCCATAGTCCTCTCAGCTAATAAATCAATGTGCGAGCAGACGCGCACTCAATACACTCACACACACAGACCCACACATTCACATACACACAAATTGCCGGCATTCATACACAAACACACTCACTCGAACACGCAAACGCACGCATGCACACACGCGCACGGCACGCATGCACGCACGCACATACACATACACACACGAACATACACACACGCGCACGCACACGCACACACACACACACACACAAACAAACAAACAGGAACACACGGTTTTGTGCAGTAGCCCATTAAGGCTGGAGTCCATTGATTGGGACACTATTCTCTAAGGGTTTGATCGTCCCTGGAAGGCCCATAGGTCTTCCACTCCAACATCAGACACAGCCTCAGATCCCAAGGGCCCTCCTACAGGCCTCCCCTCCAGCCAATCACTGCACAGGGATCTGCCTCTGAGCCAATCAGCCCGGAGCAGTCTGTCCTTTGGCCAATTAGCACAGAGCTGTGTGGAGGATGGGGACGTGTAGGGCTCAGCTACTTTACAAGATAGGAGCAGAGAACTGGAGGCTGCTTTGGGGAAATGATTCAGAGGGAGAGAGAGAAAAAGAGAAGAGAGAGAGGGGGAGAGAGAGAGAGAGAGAGAGAGAGAGAGAGAGAGAGAGAGAGAGAGAGAGAGAGAGAGAAATAGAAAGAGAAAGAGAAGGAGAGAGATTGACAGAAAGACAGAGGAGAACCATAGAGATGGTAAGGGAGACATTAAGCTTGTTACAGAAAGAGACAGCAGGATAAAGTAAGAAAGTAAGTAAGTAAGTAAGAAAGACAAACAAGGAGAAAAGCAATGGCAGAGTAAGTGGAAGCATAAATGAGTGGGTGAGTGAGAAACAGAAAACAGAGCAATAGACAGCGAGTAAGCGAGAGATGGAGAGAGGCAGTGAACAAGGGAGTGTGTGCGTTTGCAAATGAGAGAGCCTGAGATGGAGAGAGGAAGATGGGCAGAGACATCCGCAGAGACAGGGAGGCAAACTGAGAAGTTGGTGTGTGAGTCTGGATATATTTTCTGCATGGGCTGCCTCCTGATGACCCAAGCACTTCTTTCTCCGCATCACGCTCTCCCTCTCCCCCCCCCCCCCCCCCTACACACACACACACACACACACATACATACACACATCCATCCCTTATATGCGCCATCCCTCTCTTCCACCATCCTCATTCTTCTCCTCCATCTGCATCTCTCCCTTCCTCCATCCTCATGCCTGACTTTCTCCACAACCTCCAAACATTCATACACCTTACGTAATACAGCACTGGCACTATTAAAGTAATGAACTAAATTAATAAACTAATAAAAACTATTCTGCTTCCATTAATTTAAGTGTTAAATTCAGCTCTTTGAGAGTTGAAAACGTGAAAACGTGCTCTGAAAACGTGTTACATTCAACTTTAAGTCACTCAAGGAATTGAATGAATGCTATTTCAATTTGGACCATATATTCCTCGAATAGTGTTGAATTAACACTGCTTTTTTACTTTGTATGCCTCTCCACAACGTGCACAGAATCTTCCTTCTCCATCCTCCCCCTCCCCACCTTCCATGCCTCTCTTCTATCCTCATCTCTGACTCTCAAGGCACGAATAGACCAAGCGCGACATAAGTGATTCCGGCGAGAAGTGAGGCGATTCGCACGACTTGAGCGACAGTTTGTAGTTGGACTTGAGCTAATATTATGCAAATTGGCTACAGCCAATGGGAACGCTGGAATGCTTGCATTCTGCTTTTAACGGACATACTCTGTCGCTTCTATCGCTCGCATCTCTCTTGCTGCACAGTCAAGCAATTCTCTGTTGCTTGAACTTGTCACGGCCGGTCAGAGTCAGAGTCTCCTCCACTCTCAATTCTATCCTTGTAGGTGTCTTCTTCCATCCCTTCTACATGGGCATGTCTTTACTCTACACTCCTCCCTCCTTCAACCTCATCACTTTCCTCCATTCATAACCCCTCACATCTTCCCAATCACTCGTCCATGCTTAGTAGTCCTGCTTCAGGCTGAGATGCTTTGTCTCTGCCCGCCGCTTAATTTCTCCATTGATTTCGTGTGGAACGGCGCAGCACTTGACCCATGGGATGTGCCTCGCTTCTTTTTCTGCCTGCATCTCGCTCAAAATACATGCAACGCCAGAGCGCCGAGTGATAGAACTGTTCAACTTTCGGATGTGTCTTCTTTCCACACCGAGTCATTGCAGGCAGATAATTCAATATCAATGGCAGGAGATAAAGCACAGTATGTAACCTAGCAACAGTAATCAAACCTCGGTAGTTAACAACCAGAGCCTGCCAAGTGCTTGGATTTCTGAATACTGGCGACGCTTCTCGTGTTTTGGAGGCGAAAAAAGCGCCACAGTCTGAAAGGGCCTGTAGAATCTGATAATGGAATAATTTCCTGGTACTGTACTACAACTCCTGTAACCAAAATCGCCCCGTAATTCCCCAAAACATGCAATAAAGCCTGATAAAGCCATAACTGCCGGATAATGCCTGAGCGTCTGGATCGCTGTCCGTGGTGCTGAAGTCCAATCAATGGTAAAGTAGAATCCCAGTCTATATGGAGGAATCTACATGTATGTCTCTGCGAGTCTCTGTGTATGTGAGTCTCTGTGCTTGTGTGTGTGTGTGTGTGTGTGTGTGTGTGTGTGTGTGTGTGCGCGCGCGCACGCGCGCGAGAGAGAGAGAGCTGTGTGTGTCTGCGTGTGTGTGTGTGTGTGTGTGTGTGTGTGTGTGTGTGTGTGTGTGTGTGTCATGAGTACACAACAGTGCCAAAAGAGCAAGTGAATACTTCCTGATATGAGTGACGTTCCTCCACTGGGCAACACATGCTGACCTTTTTATCAGACAACCATCTGTGAAATGAAACTGAATAACTGAATATTCTATCCCCCCTCCTCTCTCTCCCTCTCTCTCTCTCTCTCTCTCTCTCTCTCTCTCTCTCTCTCTCTCTCACTCATTTTCTCTCTTTCTGTGCAACGAAATCAGTGGAGTTCCATGTTTGTTTGAACTGCAGTTGTCCTGGCAACTGTTGTCATGCCAACCTCCACCTCCAATCTCTCCCCTCCTACTCCTGAGTCTTTGAAGTGGGGTTCCAATGCAGAGCTCTCTCAGCCAATCACCAGCCGGCTCTTAGTAACATCAACCAGTCAGAGCATGGTTAACTATTTACTGTCTGCGGTAGGTTTGTGCGTGTGTGTGTGTGTGTGTGTGTGTGTGTGTGTCTCTCACACCCACACGCCCACCCACACTCACATAAACACACACAAAAAGAGAGACGGGCGGACAGAGAGAGAGAGAGAGAAAGATAAGAGAGATAGATACAGAAAGAGGGAAAGAAAGACGTGTGTGAGAGAGAGAGTGTGAGAGAGAAAGAGAAAGAGAGAGAGAGCGCGTATAGGAGGAAGAGAGGAAGAGAGAAAGCAAGCAAAAGTGAGAGTGAAACGGTGTGAAAGAAAGTGGATGTGAGGCTTTGTGTGTAACAATGTGTGGGCGTGCTGGCATCCCAGGCTGTGGAGACGGAGAGAAGAGAGATGGGACACAGGTGGGAGAGAAATGAAGAGGAATGAAGCGAGCTAAAAGAAAGACAGAGGAGAGAACGTGTAGAGTGGTGTGCGGTGGAAGAGGAGGAGGAAGAAGAGGAGGAGGAGGAGGAGGAGGAGGAAAAACAAAAGGCATCTGCTGTCAAACAGGGGCCCCAGAGTACCACAGAGCTACCAATACCCTGTCACTTCACACACACACACACACACACACACACACACACACACACACACACACACACACACACACACACACACACACAGAGTTTCTCTCACTGTAACTTTTTCTCTCTCCTTTTTTTCTCTCTCTCACACACCTCCATGACATCACAACAAAAACATACTGAACAACAATAAAATTTGACATGCTACACAATACAAATCACAGGCTCCAGTTCACACCACATTTATAAATCTATAATGCAACAAAGCTGCATACATTATAACAATGTATTGACAATGCAGCATGCCACACTTTCTACCGGTATAAATTATTTACAATCAAACCATAGAACATTACACAATGGACAATGCGATACACTCAGATATGAACATTCATCACACAATTTTAAATAGTTAATTCACATAGCCTAAAGTAAAAAAGTAACATAACATAAAATAACATAGGCCTAAACAACAGCATGTAATTTAGCTGGATACATAGCCTGATAGAGATGTAAAACTGTAAAATCTGGCAAACAAAACCCTCATCTTACATTTGGGCTCAAGTACACCAATTATGTCAAAACATGACAAGAGTGTTCATGGCAAAGTGTGGTGAGAGAGAGACAGAGGCGGCAAAGAATAATGACAGTCATGGAATCTATCAATTATTCACATCGATAGCCGGAGCACTTCCACTATGCAGAAGTCGTGAATCAATGTAAGATCACTCTCACAGATGGACTCTCGCCTTCTTATGGATTTCTGATTTCTTTGTTTTGAATTCTAGGTAGTGCGCTCCCAGCGTTCCCTATGTAGGTAGCTCAGGTCGTGTTACTCTCTCAACACAAACTTGAACATGTTAGGCCTACTGTAAAAAAAAATGTGAGGATGAACATGTGAGGCTACTCTGTAAAGGAAAACAGATATGACGTGAGTGAAAGGCTGGCTGTGAGGTGATGTAAAAGTAAAGGGTACTCACCCTACTGTCGTAGTGAATCATTTCCAGTTCGTAGTCCGGCAGGATGTCGGTCCTGTTGTTCACCAGATCCAAAGCCATCTGTGCGGAGGGCAGGCAAGCCTGACCCCCGGGCCATCCACCGCTCATGGGGAACAGGGCTCCGATGTACAGCTTCTTCTTGCCTAGAGCCGGGGGGCAGGAGCAACATAGCAGCAGGATGAGCGTGGTGAGGAGCATGTTAGAGCCGAAGCCGGAGCACAGGTGCCGGGGGCAGCGAGAACACAACCTGCTAGCCGTCATCCTATCACCTGGGCCGAATGACTTTCAGTTCAAGTAAGGGGCTGTTACAGCGATGTTATGGCGGGATGAAAACGGCAAAAAAAAGTCTAAAACAATTGTTCACATGTCACTCTACGTTCGTCTGAAATTGCTAACCATGCGTCGTCTTGTTGATGGAAAAAAAATATTCTTTAGGAAGATGAAAAAATAATCCAATGGAACGTTGGCGTTGAAAGAAAAGAGCAAGAACACGTGTTGCTGAGGCACAGATTATGGTGGCACGATATATTTAATTCCATGTTAACTGTGAAAATTGAAAAGTCATTTCGCTAACTTTTCTCGAAATTAGACGTTTAATAGTAGGCTAAGTGCGAAAGACGGCGGATATTACCCAAAGGTTAATCAGGTCAATTAGCCACCGCGAAAGGTTAACGAGCCATTAATTGTTTTTTTTTGTTTTTTTACTTTTACTTTTGTCGTTTCTATAAAAAGAGAACGAACCTCGAAAATGATAGCCTGCTACGTTAATCAAAAATATCGACCTACACTTAAAGATGTCACAGATCTGGAATCAAACGTTTAGTGCGTAAACGTGTCGAGGCTGAAATGGTAACAAATAAAAACGTCTCACAAAATGCACTGGAGTTTTTCGCAGTTAAAAGACCTAGGCTATTTTTGCTTTCAGGCACATCTACAGTAGACCACAGGCAAAACTGGACGTCCTCGAATTCCTCGAAGTAAGGCGCCTTTCAGAATAAAATGCGAGGCATCAGGATGAAATCATATTCAACTGCCTCACACGACTCGCATCGCTAAGACCAAGCACACCGAGAAAGACTCCCCGTTACATTTTGCTACAGGACAACCGCAACACAAACGCGCTTATCGCTCTTGGCTCTCTCCGGTTAAACCGTTGCCTGCTGTCTCGGAATGAAAGCGTAAACTAAGTCATCCTGTACACAACGCCACTTGCTCTGAGCTGACATGGCATGTGATGGCTGGTTGTATCCGAGTGCTCTCCCGCGGAACGAACACGCATAAAACAACAACACAACCCGAGGTGTGAGACCGCACTGGCAGGTTTGGCGTTTGCTTGCTTCTCCGAGACTGCAGTAGATGCGAGTGTGACAGTAGCACACGGAGCCAGGTTTTCAGAGAGAGGGAGGCAGGCAGGGAGGGAGAGAGCGATGCGGAGAGAGGGAGCGAAAGGAGGAAGGGAGAAGGGGAGGGAGGGAGCGAGGGGGGACGTTGCGCTATCCCTCTCCGTTTCACAAACCACTTTGAATTTGCAATCCCTTAACACAGCCTCTCTCATTTATCTCCCCCTCCTTCCCACACACACACACACACACACACAGACACACAGACACACACACACACACTGTATCTGAAGCAAGTGTGTGTGCCCAAAGCTCTGCTCTATCTCTTACGCCTCAAGTTCACATTAATTATAAGCATCACTTTATTATCAAAGTAGCCCACAGACACAGTCTCTCTATCCCCATCCTTGTTCTACACTCATCCTTCACTTCCTGTGGTTTCCACAGTATCCCTCCCTCCCTCCCTCCCTCTCTTCCATCACTCGCTTTCTCTCAGTTCGCAAAGTCTTCTTATCCTCCACTCCATCCTCTTCTTGCTACATGTATATTCCACACTCCTCTCTCTCTCTCTCTCTCTCTCTCTCTCTCTCTCTCTCTCTCTCTCTCTCTCTCTCTCTCTCTCTCTCTCTCTCTCTCTCTCTCTCTGCAACTCATTCGTTCTTTTTACGCTTTCATCTCTATCTTCCAATCAATAAATGTGTTTAATCCAGAAGGATTCGACAAGCGCAGCTCAGTTTCATCCTTTGTCTTCTCCCTGTCTCTCTTTCTTCCACTCTTACTGAAGACTTAAAAGCACAAACACACATTAACATGCTCACATACACCATACTTTACATCAAGACACTCATACATGTGTGTTGTACAGACATGATACATTCATGCA
>NC_085876.1:6559363-6589363 GCF_034702125.1 Engraulis encrasicolus
GTTGCTGCATCTTTGGGAGGAATATTCTAAATGTTATGTATTTCAATGATCGAGCCCAGAGGTGTTAAACATTTCCTATCTTGTACTGTTTGATTTATTGTGTTTTATTGCTTTATTGTATTACGTTTGGTTCTGCTATTTTATTGTACATGATTTATGTAGAAATATTGCCCATGCTGTCGATACAGCAAGATACAGTATACATCAAACCCACAAGCAGCTAAAACACTCTGCTATACGGTAGCTCACCTTTATCAAAGCGTCATATTCCCTTTTGGTAGCCAGCAATGTTCACCTGTCATATCCAGCACAAAGGGAGACCTTCTACGCACTACTGCAGACAATCCAGAGCAACCAGGGTAGGAGCCCCAGGATGACCAATAAAGGAAATACTGGCGCTACTTGGGTGTCTCGTTATTTTTTTCTTCTTTTTAATTAAGGTGCATGACACACAGTACAGACTGACGTTTAGATGTTGCAATAACATCAAATTCTAACAACTTCTTCAGAGTCAGAATAAGAAGACAACCAAGCTGTGCCTATAGTTCTCTTATTGCTTCAACCTGCCATGTGTTTGCTTTCATTTTGTCCTCATTGTATTGTTACTTTATGTGCAAACAGAGATGCAGAAGTGTTGTGATGTTAATCCTGCAAGAGCTGAGCCCACCCACCACACCAAGCCCGACTGCAGCAGTTCAAATCACTTCTAAACCTCTTTCTATGGCTCACCTTTTATCAAAGAGGCAGTGGCCTCTTTCAGAGGCCAAGCACCGAAGTTCACCTGTCAGGTTCGGTGGGAGTCAACAGGCGTTTCAGAGCAACACAGGAGCACAAGAGACCTCCTTAGAATGAGGAGCACTGGCTCAAGACAAGGCTGTCGGAGGGGGCGAGGGAAGACGTGAGGTGAAGCAGGAGGAGATGGCAGTTGGGTAGGGGCCAGCGGAGGACTGCTCACTCAAGACAAGAGGGTGGGGGGATGGGGCAGTTGGTCAAAACAAGTCAGTCGGGAGGGGAGTAGCAATAGCAAGTGGCGGAGAGGCAGCGGATGTGGGTGGGGGGTAGAGGTGAGGGGAAGCAGGGGATGCGTGTTGGCGGGCAGTGGGGAGGACTGCTCATTCAAGACAAGGCAGTGGTGTTGGGGAGGTGTTAGGATAGTGTTGGGGTGAGGATAGCGAGGGGGGTTGGGGGGCAGTAGGAAGGGCTGCTTGGTCAAAACAGTCGGGAGGGGAGTATAGCAGGTGGGGCAGAGGCAGCGGATGGGGTTTGGGTGGGGGCATGAATGAGGATTGCCCGCTCGAGACATGGCAGAGTTGAGGGGTGGGAGTGGGGGTATTCAGGAAGGAGGTGGTGGGGAAGAGGGTGGGGGGGGGCCAGGCTAGGCTTGGCCCCATGGGGTTCACAGGTGTCGGCTCTCTCTGAAACCCTCCACCTTCTGTCGTTCACTCCATATCCCTTTTTTTCTCCCCAACTCCATTCATCCATATCCCTTGCTCCTTCTCTTTCTTGCTCGCTCTTTCTCTCTCACGTGGCTTCTCTATGGCTCCTAAATCTTTCTCTTTCTTTCTCTCTCTGTTTACCTCTCTCTCTCTCATCCATATCCTTGTCTTTCTCTCTAACTCTTGCGCCATTCATCCATATCTCTCACTTGTTACTTCTTTTTTTCACCCGCCCCTCTCTGTTCTTCCATATCCCTTTCCCCCAGCTGACTTCAAAGAAGCTGTTGAAATTTTCACATCTGCCCCAGTTGCTGTTTGCTCCATCATCTGAAGAAGCATGTGTACACACGCACACACACACACACACACACACACACACACACACACACACACACACACACGCGCACACACACGCACGCACAGAGTCTTGTCTGTCATTCTCTTCAATCCCCTAAAGCCTTGTGGAGAGGCTGGGCACTCAGAGTCTATGAGTCAACCTGCTGGAGAGCATGCTGTCCAGTTTGTATCACACCGGCAGGCTGTGTGTGTGTGTGTGTGTGTGTGTGTGTGTGTGTGTGTGTGTGTGTGTGTGTGTGTGTGTGTGTGTGTGTGTGTGTGTGTGTGTGTGTGTGTGTGTGTGTGTGAGAGAGAGAGAGAGAGAGAGAGAGAATGAGAATGAGAGAGAGTATGAGTGCATCCGGCTATGTGTTTGTGTGTGTGTGCCTGCCTGTCTGTCTGTCAGTCTGTCTGTCTTGCTGTGTGTGTTTGTCTGTGTCAATGTCTATGTGTGTGCATGTCTGTGTTCCCTCAGTAGGGGTGCCCGTGATGGTGGTTTCCAGGCATGTATGGGAGGTCAGGTCGCTGGGTCTGGCCGGTGAGTAATGTGCAGTGATGGATGGCCACTCATACACAGAGTGGCACGCGGGCTGATGGCGGACCTCTGCCAGCTCCAATTATTGCTTTAATATATCCCGCACAACATTCCCACAATCCTCTCCAAACATACACTATTCCCCAGCAGTCCCACGAGGCTCTCCTAATACAGTATATATAGATCCCACAACACTCACCAAATACATACCACAATGCTCGCCTGACATATCCTGTAAATTTGCCATAACTCTCTTCTAATATATCCTGCCACCACAATCTCCAAATATATCCCACAACATTCCAGCAACACTGTCCAGATATCTCCCACAACGTATATTCCCACAATGTTATAGTATAATATTTCTATAATATAATACTAGAAATATACAGCACATATACCTGCACCTGCAAAAATCCTGGTCTTGAACATCACCACTTGTTCCTTTAGTCCAACAACTCTACAAAATTGCATCCAAATCCATGTATAACTTTTTTAGTTATCCAGCAGGCAGACAGACAGACAGACAGACAGACAGACAAACCAACGCGACCGAAAACATAACCTCCTTGGCGGAGGTAATAATATATTTCTGCAACGTTCCCATAACACTCGCCTAATACAGTACATCCTACAAGGTTTTCCAAATACACCCAGAGGACGCTCTCCAACGCTCTCTCAGACAGATGTGTGTGTTCGTTTCACTACCCTTTGTAAGGTCTTTTCGCAACTACTCAGGTTTCAGACAAAATCCATGTTCAAAAGTCTTTTAACGCGGTCTTATTTCATTCTGGCAGTAAATAAAATAAATCACACTAAACTAAATCTCGTTTTTTGGGACTATTATCATTAATCTTTTTTTTTGCTGTTGAACAAAAATGTGTTTCATCTGGGCAGTCAGTCTACTGCCTACTGAAAATACTGTATTTTTCAAGGATGCGTGTGGCCATTGATTAGGAAGCCATTGTTCTGATCAAAAGAGTTGTAGTTTTGAATTCAATACTAGTTGGAAGAATGTCAGTGGCCTACATCCCTGAAAATGACTGAGATGACCTCCAGCATGGCATTTACAGAAAGCCCATATTGCAATACTGTACCCTTTACCTAAAATAAGGTGGTAAGTCATTTTGGGTAAAAATGACTGGATGTGATATAAAATCAGCTTGTAAAAATCCCCTTCAAAAACACATCTTTCACACATACAATACATTCATGTAAATCCTTGGGTGATCTACCTGCCAGGTTGAAAATTTTATCAGCTGGTATTTCCGTTTAAAGATTATGGTGTGAGACTGAAAATGTTTAAACAAGACATTGCCTAATACATACAGTAACCTTAATGTACAAAGCCAGCTACATCCTTGACATCAGGTTCAAGTTCAAGCCTTTTCGTCTCAGCCTCTGTGTGTGTGTGTGTGTGTGTGTGTGTGTGTGTGTGTGTGTGTGTGTGTGTGTGTGTGTGTGTGTGTGTGTGTGTGTGTGTGTGTGTGTGTGTGTGCGCGCGAGTGCCTGCCTGCGTGTATGAGAGAGATTTATTTATCTGACTGCACTAAGCGTAGCTGTTGCAGACGGATGTCAAACTGTGCCCTCATGTCGGGTAAAAAAGATCCACAGAAGATACATCATGTCAGATGGGCTAGAGTCTGAATCAAATAACATGACATGCGATGGTAGCAACAGCGGCAACATTGCACAACCAAACAATCACTGAAAGGTACCGTGTCCTTTTCTCCTCTGCTCTGAAACATCAGCCTCTCATTGTCCCGGACATCCCGGGTTCAGAAACTAAAAAACATTTTCTATGTGACGTCAGACCGCTTTGATTCAATGCATTTCAATCAGAAGAAGTAGCATCCGGTGGCACAGGCCTAAACGTACACCCCACTGTTTTCCTTGGAAACCAGTAGTCACATTTCCTGCTTTGCTTCAAAAATGGAATTTGTATGATGTCATGGTGAAAAAGGCTAATTCAATGAACCAGCTGATCCTAATTACCCCTTCACCCAGATCTAGTTAGGGAAATCACTTTTGTTAATGAGCATTGGTAGAAGGAATATCTGGCAGGACTTTATTAAATTGTGTGTGTGTGTGTGTGTGTGTGTGTGTGTGTGTGTGTGTGTGTGTGTGTGTGTGTGTGTGTGTGTGTGTGTGTGTGTGTGTGTGTGTGTGTGTGTGAGCTGACAGGACAAACGACTTTGTGCTGTCAGCGGCTCTATAGTGACTAAAAAATGACGTATTATATGGTCCTTGATATGAAAAACGATGTTTGAGATAGTTTTGTCAATTTGGTTTGTACTACTCTGATTAACACTCTAACTCCAATTCAGTTAACTGACAGTGTTGGGAATGCTATGTTACTATGTTACATTTCTTAGTCTGGCTTTTCACATGATGGCAGAAGAACATAACTTCATTAACCCATTTTAGCCTAAGCCCTTTTTAGGAAAAGGTGCCCTCTCCCTATTAAAACCTAAATATCTCAGCCTCCGAAGCACATGAACACATTAAATGAGTTGCATTAAAAATCTAGAACCTTCATTTTGCACTAGAATGTGTTCATTCAGCTCTAACCACATTTTTAATAAAACAGCTCAAATCTCAAGAACCTGAAAGCAGTGTATATGTCGTTCCAGGACACAATGGGTTAAGCATGTTTTCAGAGGTCATGCACCTATACTGACCTGTTGAAAATGGGTGGAATAAGCCCCCCCCCCCTTCATTTGGAAAGAATCAAGAATCATTTTTACTTCTCTTTCTCTCTCTCTCTCTCTCTCTCTCTCTCTCTCTCTCTCTCCCAAAGTACCTTCTATCTCTATCTCCGTGCCTTACCACCATAATCCCCCTCTCCAGCCCTCTCCTTGTTAGCCCTTCTTGACTCTAATGACTAATTCATGCCTCCATTTAATAAAATTCATCAATTCGAATATATTACATTCAATCTGATTACTATGCTAATGGTGCGATTGCTCTCCTTTCCCTCCTCCCTGTCACTCTCTCCCTAACTCTCTCTATCTCCATCTCTTTCTCTGTTACTCTTTCTGTCAATCTCTCTCTCTCTCTCTCTCTCTCTCTCTCTCTCTCTCTCTCTCTCTCTCTCTCTCTCTCTCTCTCTCTCTCTCTCTCTCTCTCTCTCTCTCTCTCTCTCTCTCTCTCTCTCTCTCTCACTCCCTTATCTCTTTCCCTCTATTGCTCACTCTCAGCCACCCTCTCTCTATCATTCTCCCTCTCTATCTCTTTCCCTGAGTGCCTGGTGTGCAAGCGAGGGGAGAGAGGGGAATCTCGTGCGGGTTCTCTTCTCTCAGCAGTCAGAGGCATGACATGCGCATTAGTATGGATCCCCATTCGCCTGCCTCCGTGAAGGATTGTCAAGCTTGACAGCATTGGGGGAGATGCTGGAAGATGTGGGGGTGATGGTGGGTGGGGTAGAGGGCTGGGGGTGATAAAGAAGCTATGGGGCTGGTTCAGGAGGAACCTGACTGCTGTCATCCACAGTCAGAGGGGAGCTTGACGCATCAGAAACATCCACATGCCCGTCACACTCTTCTCCGTCCGATCGCTTGTCTGTCCACTTGTTCCCCCTCCCCCCCTCCCCCATGGCGTGGCCTGACCTGGCCTGCCCTGCAAGTGGACTTCAGCTGAGAGGAGAAGGAGAAGGAGGTCTTTGGTGTGTTTTTACTTGCCTTTTTGACAGTTTCAGAGTTGTTTAAAGTACAAGTAACTGTATTCTTACTGATGTAATTACAAAACTAGAACATGATTTTATATAGTTTATACACCAGTTACTCCATTGTGTCTAAAGAGGTAGATCTTTGTACAGTACCACTTAAATACAGCCTTGGGTTAAGGTCTAGGGTTAGGATTAGGATTTGGGTTAACATTTTGGTATGCATTTGGGTTAATGTTAACGTTTGTGTTAAGTTTAAGTCACCGCTGTGTGGAAGGAGCTGCTGGAGTCAATAAACACAGGTGAGTGGAGGAGGAGGCTGAGGAAGATTGTCAGACAGGGGGGTGGGGTGAGAATTGTGTTTTGGTTGATTCGGCTGTGTTGTCTGTCTGGCCTCAGACAAATATTTGGACTGCGGAAATCGAAACTGCCATTAGCCAAGGACAGGACTGGTGTGATGTGCAGAAGGGCACAAGGATTAGTCACACAGACAGATAGACGCACACAGACAGATAGACGCACACACAAACAGACAGACACACACACACACACGCACGTGCGCACACACAGACATGCACGCACAAGTACACACACACACACACACACACACTGTTTGTTTGGTTGATTGATTGCCAACCATTTGATTTGTACTATATTAATATTGGTTGGGGCCTGATTAACCGAATTGTGTTTAAACTTATTTCCCACAGTGTGCTCCTTTCATTTCAAAAATATTTCCAAAGTATTTACAATGTGGTCTGCTTTGTGCTTGTCTGGTCACATGCTCTATGGATCACCGTCGGCAACATGGATGGTCTGGGATGAAAAAAGCACTGCCCCCATTTAAATTGTTGGCCAATCTCTAAGAAAATATGTATAAGCGGCCGTCCGGGTACTTTGTTTGTGAAAGGACAGTCCCGTTAGTCCCGCTAGTCTACAGGTCCTTGTCTTCCGCCTCTTCTTTCCCCACACCAACAGGGCCTTTCCTTGACTTGTCCCCCAATGTTATCTCTACCACAAAATGGCCGTAAAGCACACGGCACACATTACGGGACGTCATGCCGGTTATGCATATACAAAACACAACAACAACAGCATCTGAGGACTGTTGACCCACTGGGAAACACCCTGTATGCCCGATTACAGCTCCAGCCCTGACTAAAACCAATAACATGACATGTAGATGCGCCAGGGGACATCTGTTTTAAACAAGACCAAACAAAAACAGACACCAAACACATCCAGAGGGGTAGCCTATACTAAGAAGCTGGTTCAGGAGAAAACCAGGTTAAGTTGAGAGGTTAATCATCTAATAAAAGAGTCTGGACTACAGCATCCCCCAATTACACACATACTATAAGCAGGGAAACACATTAATTACAATTCATCATCTCATTGAGACACCATAAGGGAAAACAAAATCTCCTCATATTACATATACAGTGCCCTCCATAATTATTGGCACCCCTGGTTGAGATGTGTTAAAAGCCTTAAAATAAATTCAGTGTTTATTGCAGAAGAATACTGTCACACTGAAAATTGTAGGAAAATGTAGCCTTCAACTCAAATGAATTGTAAGAAAATAAAAAAATCCCTGACTAAAAAATAATTATTTTTCATTAAATCACCTGTTCCAGAATTATTGGCACCCTTAACAATTCCCAGGAAATAAATATAATTGAAGCATTTCTGTCATTTCTACAGTAGTTTACAAAGTTTACACTCTAAGTGGGTCTGGCGTACCACGAAAGATGTGCATGCTGAAAAGCACCTCATACCCACTGTGAAGTATGGGGGTGGGTCAGTGATGCTGTGGGGCTGTTTCGCTTCCAAAGGCCCTGGGAACCTTGTTAGGGTGCATGGCATCATGAATGCTTTGAAATACCAGGACATTTTAAATCAAAATCTGTTGCCCTCTGCCCGAAAGCTGAAGCTGGGTCGTCACTGGGTCTTTCAGCAAGACAATGACCCTAAACATATGGCCAAATCTACACAGAAATGGTTCACCAGACACAAAATCAAGCTCCTCCCATGGCCATCTCAGTCCCCTGACCTCAACCCCATTGAGAGCCTGTGGGGTGAGCTGAAGAGGAGAGTACAGAGGAGAGGACCCAGGTCTCTGGATGATTTAGAGAGATTCTGCAAAGAGGAATGGCTGAAGATCCCTCTTTCTGTCTTTTCCCATCTTGTGAAACATTATAGGAGAATATTAGGTGCTGTTTTGTTGGCAAAAGGGGGTTGTACAAAATATTAACACCAGGGGTGCTAATAATTGTGACACACATTATTTGATGTCAAATAATTATTTCTTTATGTGGGATTTTTTCCCCACTGAATAAATGGACTTGTATTGAAGGTTGGATTTTTCTCTTTTTTTCCATTAAGGTCCCATATTATTTAGAAAGAAAATAAAATAATTGGAAGCTAAAAAACACATCTCAACCAGGGGTGCCAATAATTATGGAGGGCACTGTACTGTATATACACTTCAGCCACAAACTTATCTGAGTTATGGACACCATCAACTGTTTAATTTTTAAGCCTTTCTGGGCAGATAAGTACGTACAGTAGCTCATTACTCACTTAGCTAAGCTTGCTTAATGACTCGTGTTGGCACATTAATTCATTTTAAGTAATTTATTATTGACTATGATTATATTTTCATGCTCATGAGATCAAATTAGAAAAAGAAAATTTCACATTCAATATGCACATCCACAGTGTCCCTACAGAGGTAAATGTGGTCCCTCTCGCTACACTTAGCAATGTCATGGTACAGATTCAATATATGGGCCCATAACCATATGATAACCATATAGGCCTACTCTACAATCTCAAAGGATGCTAACATTTGTTCTAACACCAGGGCCCGTTTTCGTCAATTTGGGGCCCAGGCAAGCACCCGTTTCCTTTTTAGAGATTGCCATTCTGTAATGTACTGTATATATACACAATCAAGCAGAGCTGATCTAGTAGGCTACAGTACATACTCAAAAGCGCACGCACACACACACATACACACACACACTGAACTAAGTCAAAGCACACACACGCACACACACATGTTGCTGCTGCTTCATGCCTGTTACCTGAATGACTGTACTGGAAAACTAGCTACCAACTAGAATTAAATACTGCACATTACAAATAGCTTACTTTATATTTATTATTATTTCAAAATGCTACTATCACGTCACAATAGGACATAACTGGAATGCATAACTCTCTTTTTAATATGTTCTATGTATATGGTCTGCTGCTGCCCAGTCTTGCACTTTATATGTCTGTTTCGGTATTGTATAGGTACTCTAGGTGTAATGTATGTAAACTGTCTATGTCTAATTGTCTATGTCCACACCTAAAGTCTAGAGTCTATGTCTGTCTTGAAAATAAGCAGATAAGGGGACCCGTGGACAATCTTATTCCAGTTCTAACAACAAAACGAGGTCTCTTGAGGACACGCATACATTCCCCCAAGACGGCAAGCATGGGAAATCTCAGACTTGTCCCAAAAAAACTCACTACCACAGTGGAAATGCCTCCAATGCTCAATGCTAAATTAGCTTTACAGAATAGTAGATCTCTAAGGAACAAGCCTTTTGTTGTCAATGAGTTTATCTGTACCCACAACCTTGATTTTTTATTTTTAACTGAAACATGGCTGGAAAAATCCACTAGCTCTATCACACTTATAGAAGCAACTCCGTCACACTTTAATTTCATTAGTACAGAAAGGCAGAATAAACAGGGAGGGGGGGATAGCAATTATTTTCAAGGCACTGTTTCAATGTCAAAAGAACATCACTAGGTGAATTTTCATCTTTTGAAATACTTAGCTGCAGTTCTAAATGTTCTTCTGACATACTGTTATTGACTATTTACAGACCTCCAAGACTTTCTGCACCACTCTTCTTAGAGGAATTTGGTGAGCTGTTGTCGAATGTTTGTGTGAACTATGATAGCTTGTTTATAGCAGGCGATTTTAATTTTTACGTGGACGACTTAGAGAATGTCTATGCTAAGGAATTTTTAAGTCTTATTGACATTTTTAGCCTCACACAGCATGTAACAGGACAAACCACAACCAAGGTCACACTTTAGACCTAATAATAACAAAAGGCCTTAATGCTTGTGCTAGTGTCAAAGACTATGGCTTTTCTGACCATTACTGCATTTTTTCTGATGTTTCTATGTACCCTCATGTTCAAAGGGAATCTGTTACAGTCAAAAAACGTATAATCAACTGTGAGACAGCCTCACTCTTTCAGCAAGCACTTTCAGAGATCCAAAGTCAAACCTCAGAGAGTGCAGATGATCTCATGGTTAATTTTAATTCAAGGATGACCCGTATTATGGATGTTATTGCCCCCGAAAAAATCAAAACAGTGGGACGTGAAAAAGCACCTTGGAGAAAGAATCCCACAGTTATATTGCTAAAGCAAGAATGCAGGAGGGCTGAAAGACAGTGGCGTAAATCCAAACTTGAAGTCCACTAACCAAATCTATAAACACACACTCTCGAAATACAACCAAGAAATTTTCTAAAGCTAGACAATCTTTTTTCTCTGACATAATTAACAGAAATATTAATAATGCACGTGTCCTGTTTGGCACTGTGGAAAAGCTAGCAAGGCCCCCAAATCTAATGCCCTCTGAGTTCCTCTCAGTCAGCAAATGCAATGAGTTCGCATCCTTTTTCAAAGGAAAGATTGAAAAAATACGTGCAAACATACTCACACATGTGCAACCGACCCAAGATTCAGACCCAGCTTTGCTATGGTGAAGTTAAATCCTAACCTCATGAGAAATTTTCATTTAGTTGATGTGGACATTCTTAATAGAACGGTACAAAGTCTTAGCTCCTCTACATCTGACTTAGATATTTTACCAACAGCCTTCTTCAAATCCATCTTAAATCTAATATCATCAGATGTACTTCAGATCATCAACACCTCACTACAAACAGGCACATTCCCAGGCTGTCTGAAAGTGAAAGAAGCAGTTGTGAAACCCTTACTGAAAAAGAACAACCTCGATTCACTGGTACTAAACAACTATAGGCCATATCCAATCTACCATTCATGGGTGAAATAATAGAGAAAATTGTTTTTAACCAATTAACTGCCTTTCTAATGTCTAAAAGCTATTTTGATAAGTTTCAATCAGGTTTCCGTGCCTACCACAGCACTGAAACAGCTCTTATTAAAGTTATGAATGACATAAGATTGAATTCTGATGCTGGCAAATCATCCGTCTTGGTTCTTCTTGATTTGAGTGCTGCTTTCGATACAGTTAATCATTCTATACTACTACATAGACTGGAACACTGGGTTGGCTTTACGGGCATAGTGATCGACTGGTTAAAATCGTACTTACAACAAAGAAGTTTTTTTGTCGCCATTGGAAGACATACTTCATCACCAATGTCTTCTGGATTGTTGGGGTCCCCCAGGGCTCCATTCTGGGGACCACTACTGTTCAATCTGTATATGTTGCCACTGGGACACATTATCGAGAATAACTCCATAAATTACCATAGCTATGCGGATGATACCCAGCTCTACTTATCTATGTCCCCAAATGACTATACCCCCCTTGAATCACTCTATCATTGCATGGACCAAATTAACAAATGGATGTCTCACAATTTCCTCCAGCTGAACACAGATAAAACTGAAGTAATTATATTTGGGAAAAGAGAGGAGAGACAAAAGATTGCTACTATCCTTGAAACGAAGGGACTGAAAGCAAGGGACAACAGTTAAAAATCTTGGGGTCCTCATGGACAGTGACCTAAACTTCAACAGTCACATGAAAGCTATTACTAAGTCTGCATTTTATCACATAAAAAAACGTCTCTAAATTTAGGGGCCTGATGTCTAAACATGATCTGGAGAAGCTAATACATGCCTTTATTTCTAGTAAAGTTGATTACTGTAACAGTCTTTTTACTGGCCTCCCCAATAAAAAACCATTAAACAGCTTCAACTTGTACAAACGCAGCTGCAAGGGATCTTACAAAGACAAGGAAGTTCGACCACATTACTCCAATTTTAAGATCGCTGCATTGGCTTCCAGTAAGCTACAGAATTGATTTTAAGGCTATGCTACTTGTGTTTAAATCACTAAATGGAATGGGACCCACATATCTACTGGATATGTTTCAGCTGTATGCACCAACTAGGTCACTAAGGTCAACGGAGAAGAATTTGCTGGTGATTCCAAAAGTCAAAACAAAGTGTGGAGAGGCAGCCTTTAGCTTCTATGCTTCAAAGCTTTGGAACCAGCTTCCAGATGACATAAAAAATGCACCCACTATTGATAGCTTTAAATCTAGACTCAAGACAAAGCTGTTCTCAGATGCTTTCCCCTAGCTTAAATTACTTATTCTTATTATTTTTATTTTTTATTTAATTTGTTTCATTTTATTTTATTTTATTATTATTTTTACCTTATGTTTTATCTTAATGTTTTTAAATGCTTTTTTGACTCTAATTCATTTCCTTCTTTCTTCCCTGTTTCCTTTCATTTACATTTGTTAACTTTGTGAAGCACATTGAGTTGCACCTGTGTATGAAATGCGCTATATAAATAAACTTGCCTTGCCTTGCCTTGCCTTGTCTGCATGGGAAAGTAAGAAAAGTAATTTCAATTCTTTGTATGACCAGCGCATGTAAAGAAATTGACAATAAAACCGACTTGACTTGACTTGACATACATATATACTCAATGCCCATGAGTAATCGTTGTTGGTGTTAAGTTTAATGTTTTATTTTACTTGACGTTCTAATTCTGTGGGACTTTCGGGCATTACTGGTGCCCCCAAGACATTTGGCACCCTAGGCCAGTGGTTCCCAACCAGGGGTACGTGTACCACTAGGGGTACGCGAGCACACAGCAGGGGGTACTTGAAAAATATAATTGTAACAAATACATGGACCATAGTCACACTACAATTGAAAAAGTGATGTAAAACACAAGTTAGGCGGTACTCATGGCACAACGAAAAGGCTTAAGGGGTACATGACACAAAAGAGGTTGGGAAACACTGCCCGTTAGGCAACCGCCTCATCTGCCTACAGGTATGCCTATTGCCATCACTGTCTAGCACCCACCCACTACATTTCCAGTTGCTCACATTGTATACGTATGTGCAGCCACACTGTGTTAGGACCAGTAGAAAAGTACTCAGACGGGGCTTCCAGTTATGACGTTGGGCTAGGTGGTCGCAAGACACAGCTCTCCTGAACCAAAGTATACATTGGACAAAAGAGAAAAGTACTCAGACATCAGATGCAAAAGTAAACACTTTTAATAGATAGAATGCAAAATGTATCGCCATAAGTGGTGTTTGAGTTCTTTTTGACTGGTCCAAGATTACGTTTTGCCAGACCTCAAGCAGTATGGCACGATACTTACTTTGGAAAATACACCTATTGTGGGCCTGGTGTGTATCTAAAACTCTGGGTTGGTGAGATACAAAACGCATACACTTCAAGTAGCCTACGTACGTAGAGAATTAGCACACAGCCCTTCCAAGTATTGTTATGTATAGCAGACTTTTGGTGCTATGCTAATTTGTCATTTTGTCCCTCAGCAATCCACTCTCAGCGTCCCCATAATAGCTGAGCGGAAAACCACACAGTTACAGAGTTGGAAAATGTGTGTAAAAAGGGAAACACTAAGGCACCATGCTGACATATGCATTCAGAACCTTTACTCGGGACTTTGTTGAAATCTTCCGCGGTAATCCGTGACAAGCTTTGCACACCTGGATATGGGGGGATTTGGTGCCATTCTGGTGTTTTGCAGATCCTCTACAGGCTTTGTCAGGCTCGGTGGGGACCGTCACTGTAGTGCGTGGCAGCCATTTTCAGGTCTCCGTAATGCCGGTCAGGTCAGCAGTTTCACTCAACACTACAGCCTAAAAGCTACACAGCAAATTCCCTAGTGTTAATTCAACACTCTAGTCACTGGTACACTCAAGAGAGTTGAAGTCAACTCTATTCTAGACCATGTAATATGGTCCAATTCGATATAATGTAGAATTAACACTGCGAAATGCACTGATAAACCTGCCCACATTAGGACTTGACTTGTCTTGACTTGACCTTGACTTAACCTTAATACCACTTCATTGTGTACACAGGGTCTGGCATTGCTGTATTGATAAATGTTTTCCTTCCAGGAGTTGAAGACACTGCTGAGGTTTAACCCATTAAACCATGACGTTATAAATTTGCTGTTACCAGAATGGCAATGACCAAGTCATAGTGCATTACTGAAGGCCCTGTGATAGGTCATAGTAGTGTAGTACTATGGTAGATAACTTTTCAATGTCTATTACAGCGTGCCACAGGAGGTACAGTGTGCATTATGGGACTACAACGATTGAATCTGCTTTAACCCAATCGCTAAAGACTGGTCTGAATGATGCAGCAGCCTGGTCCTGCCTACAATTCAATGTAACTCACAGTCCACAACATCACTCACAATAATTGAGCCTGCACATGGTTCTGCTTGAGAAAACCATGTCAATGAGAGTTGAGAGTTCGAACCTCTGTATCGAAAGAAATGCAGTAGGATGGGGCTGGCTGGTCTACGAGGCCCCCTAAGAGCTATGGGATCTTTCTTTCTGGCTTACCATGCACATCTGCATGTTTCCACTGTCTGTGTTTCCATGTATATCTGTCTCTCCTTGTGCCTTTGCCTCCATCTTTGCCTCTCCTTCTAATTCTGCCTCTGCCTTTTTCTCCTTCTCCCTCCCTTCTCCTGCCTCTCCTTCTCCTGCCTCTCCTTCTCCTCCTTACTACCTCTCCTTCTAGTTCTGCCCCTGCCCCTGCCATGGCCATGTCCTACAGATGAGATGTGTTAACCGCGTGTTTCCATGCATATCTGTCTCTGCTTCTGACCTCTGCCACTGTTTCAATGTGCGTCGCCCTGCCTGTCCCTCCACTTCTGCCTATACTCAGCCCCTCCGTCTCTACCTCTGAATCTCCCTCTGTCTCTCCTTCTCCCTCCCTATTCTTCTCATTCTGTCTGCCCCTCCCTCTCCTTCTATTTCTGCGCTTCTGCCTCTTCTTCTCCCCTTATATCTTTCCCTCTCTCTCTCCTTCTGCCTCTCCTCCACCCCTTCTGCTCCTTCTCCCCCTATACTGCTCGCTCGCCGTCTGCCCCTCTCTCCCTCTCCCTCTCCCTCTCCTCCTGCCCCTCCTTCTCCTCCTCCAGGCTCTGCCTCTCTGCTGCAGGTGCCGTGCTTGGCCATGTCCTGCTGTGCCCCTGCACCCCGAGAGCCAGGTAATCGTAATGACTATCGAGCTGTGTGACCCATCTGTCACTGTCACACAGTGCCACCCCCCCCCTCCCCCGGTGACACCCCACTGGTCCCCCAACAATGCTCCTCCATGCAGCTCACAATACACTGAATTTCATTTCATTTCATTTGACAGGCCAAAGGGGGCTTTATCTGTGTTTAAGAGCGGTGGAATGGAACTCAGGTAGAAGGTAATTCTGCACACGGACAAGTCACACGTTTCAATGGTGGGATTTGCCGCCGTCTGGCTTTCTATTCCAGGGTCTTGCTCTCTAATGCATCGACTCTATGGAATGCATCGGACAGTCAGTCCACTGGTTGGAAACTGGTTTGACTATTGCAGGGTTTGTGAGCAGCGAACTGCATATCTGTTGACCTTCTTCAGTGTAAACGAATTGCATACTACCGCCACTCCCTATCACATATTGTACTATCATACTGTCTAAGACTAAATGGATAATTCAGTGTAAAATGATCATGTGTGTATTAAGACATTGTAACAAGTTCATATTTTTTGCTGGGGAGCAAACCTGGGCTACCACAGGAAAGCAGAGAAACAACACAACACAGGGGTCATAAGAGGTTACTTCTGAAGTTTGCTCTGCAGTGCTGCTTGAGTAACTGTTGCCAGTGTAGTGTAGTGTCTGCCAGCTCCTCTTATTGATTTGTGGTGGTACTTTTTCTTTGCCCTGTCAGTTTTTTCCAGAAGAAAACAAGTTCTTCCCATGAAAATAATATCTTTGTTTCACGAAAAAATGAATCAGTCCTTGCAAACCATTTTTCCTGTGACATCCTCAGAAGACATAATGTAAGATACTGCAGAAGTAGAGGGCACTAGATGCTTTATTTAAAAGTCTATCACAATTTCCATTTACTGCCGACACAAGCAATGATTCTAAAACTCCAAATGCCTGTCGTACCTTGTTATCACAATGTGTTGTTATTACTCTATTTCCTCTACTGAAGGTTCGATAAAGACAGTGAACAAAGTTGGAAACAATCTTAAATAGAGCTTAAAATTGATTTCTTTTTCTTTAATGAAACTAAGCTCACAAGTGAAAATGGCAAGCTGGCAAGAAAGCTGTCAAGGCAGATATGGAGATGAACAGAGAGATACAGTACTTTAGCAGGACGCACCAGATAGATGCAGACGCCAGTTTACATCTCCATAATCTTTACAGCAGGCAAGGAGCGGATTTAAAACAAGTGTGTGGGATTTAATTCTAAGCAATTCACTAGCCTGGTGTGATGTGCATCACAGTCAGTGTGAGTGTGTGTGTGTGTGTGTGTGTGTGTGTGTGTGTGTGTGTGTGTGTGCGTGTGCGTGTGCGTGTGCGTGTGTGTGTGTGTTTGTGTGTGTGTGTGTGTGTGTGTGTGTGTGTGTGTGTGTATGTGTGCGTGTGCATGTGCGTGTGTGCATGCATGTGTGTTTGTTTGATAAACTCCATTTACCATTTACAACTGAGTGTTCTTCTATGGATCCCCAAAGATAAAAGTCAATGTTATTTGGCTTCACAAAGAGTAGTATCACAGAGACCTACTATACATGCCAGAGGACATACATGACTGTCTCATACAGAAACTGCAATATTAATTTAATTGCTTAATTGCTGAACGCTTCATTTCAATGCTTAACCCCTTATTTCACCCTTTTTCTGCTGCAAGGTGACACGTCACAGTAAAGCAAGTCTATTTCCAGTGCAGTCACCCTTGTTGCCGTTACTTGCCATTGAACCAATCAGAGGCAAGTAGGCAGCCAGAAAAAAATGACGCCAACTAATGACAGCCCTGCATCTTAATTGTGTCGTTAAACATGAGAAAAACAGTGTGACTTGGATCTGTGAGCGAAGTTAATCTAATTTAGCACACCCGAAAAATTGTCAACCTGAGTGAAGTGAAAATGAGTTGTAAAATGAGTTGTTAAATGTGTTTATGGCTGGGGGGGAGGTTTTCTCCTTCCAGAGTTTTGATTGACATTGCAGATATTGATTGGCTTTTTAATGGCCTTTAACACTTTCCAGAAATGTGCCATTTTAAGCAGGAAATTAAGAGTAATGGGAAGGAAAACGAATTTAAACAATTTTCGCCTGAGGCTGATTGATAACAAAAATGTTTACAATGGCGCAGGAGGTCCCCAACGTGCCAAACAGGTTGTACTGTATGTCTCTCATTGAAGGACAACATAAACAGCCAAGGCCTGGTCCTAGGGGCCAACCAACCAGGCAGTTGCCCAGGGCGCCACCCAGGAGGAGGCGGTACCATCACACAACTCAAATATGACAAAGTTCAATAAGCTACTCATGTGTAAGAAGAATCTGTCAGAAACCCCTATTTTTCCAACAATAATGTTTGTAATGCGCCATTTGTACATAATACATTTGTACCGATACAACAATAATTGTTGTAATACATCATAGGGGTGGGAGCTAATAAGCTATGCTTTGTCCCACTCCTTTTCAGGTATATTAAGTGGAGTTTCCCCACTTATTGATATTAATTGTATTTTGTTTTAAAGGCTGTTGATTTTCTCTTGTTACACCTGAAATAAATAAATCAAAATAAATGTAATGTTTTACATTTGTAATAGTAGCCTGCAACAATAATGTATGTACCGGTATAATTCCCGGATCATGTGCCGATACAAAAAGGCAGCACCTCTGTCAGGCTGCCATGGTAACAGCATGGCGGCGCTATGGAACACCTGTGATGTGAGACCACACATCCCTCTCGGACACACATCAGACAGGTCAGCTGACAGGTGCTGATCCACCAGCCAGGGCCGCTGACAGCTTTTGCTGGGCCCGGGACAAAGTCATCTGAAAGGGCCCCCTACCCAATACATACAATGTAATGAGGCTCCCTCATTACTGGGCCCTCTAACTCCCTGGGCCAGGGACAACATACCCCTTTGTCCCCCCCTGTCGGCTGGCCTGCCACCAGCCAACAGTTACACACAACCTGTGTGAGTGTGAGTGTGAGTGTGTGTGTGTGTGTGTGTGTGTGTGTGTGTGTGTGTGTCAGTAGTTAAAGAGAGAAAAACACGCACATCCGTCTCAAAAAGATTGGGTGCAGGACCAGCAAAAATACCATGAAAAACTGAAAGAAAAGTCTGCGACACCTAGCTCCCGTTACTCTTTCATGCTGCCCGAAACGTCACATTAAAAAAAGAGCAACGGGAGCTTGGTGTCGCAGACTTTTCTTTCACTTTTTCATGTGTGTGCATGTCACACATGAAGGTCCAAATATCTCTACTAGAATCCTCTCTATACCAGACAAGTGAACCGAATTAGAATTATAGTCCTCACTAATGTACCGGTAATACTGTTTTTCTTGGTTTGTGTGTTCATTTGAAAGTATGACTACTTCATTATTTATCTGTTTGTTTGTATTCTTGTCTGTGTTTGAATTGTGTATCCAAAACTGTACCATGTTCAAATGAGGCTTTGTGACTGGTCATGCCAGTTGCCATGTCACAACAAAATAATCCGATTGGTTGCAAATGTTGCCTGGTCACATCTGAGGCAACAACGTTATAGGTTGTCAGACCCGTCAGTGAACAGCTGGTACCGGGACCAGTTGATATCTTGAGTAGAGAGTAATGTGTGTGTGTGTGTGTGTGTGTGTGTGTGTGTGTGTGTGTGTGTGTGTGTGTGTGTGTGTGTGTGTGTGTGTGTGTGTGTGTGTGTGTGTGTGTGTGTGTGTGTGTGTGTAGCCAACATTTGTATGTGTTTCGGAAGATATTAGAACAGTCTAGATACCAGCGCTGTGCATGTAAAAAAACAACAACAATCTGTCAACAGGAAATGTGTGTTCTGAGCAAGACAAATGGAACACACACGAGAAAGAAGACACATAGTACAGTCATCTATTCTCTGGTTCCTCCCACACACTCACTCTCTCACGCACACACGCACACACAGACACACAGACACACACACACATCTCATCACGTCTGTGTTGCTGTGGCATCGGTTCTGCATCGCTCCTCTCTCCTCTCCTCTCATCACTACACTAATCCTTCTTCTATCCATCTGCTGCTATGGTGACGTGCCTGCTTAGATCTGTGCTGCTTTGACACCACCACTATTCACTACAATCCTTGCCAACTCTCTCTCTCTCTCTCTCTCTCTCTCTCTCTTTCTCTCTGTCTCTCTCTCATTTCATTTATTCTCTATGAATGCGTGCATAGATTACTTCAGTCTACTCTTGGTGTGTGTGTGTTTGTGTGTGTTTAAGTACATGTGTTGTATATGTATACTGTGTATGTGTGTACTGTATATTAATATACTCTGTGTGTGTGTGTGTGTGTGTGTGTGTGTGTGTGTGTGTGTGTGTGTGTGTGTGTGTGTGTGTGTGTGTGTGTGTGTGTGTGTGTGTGTGTGTGTGTGTGTGTGTGTGTGTGTGTGTGTGTGTGTGTGTGTGTCCGCACATGTGCACATTTTTAAGTACATGTACTGTATGTACATGTACTATATGCATCGTATAGGTGTGTGAGTGATTGACAGATTCCAGCATGTGAGCCCATGGAGAGTGAAATGCTTCTGAAATAAAGCTGACAAGAGAGAAGACAGTGAAGCTCTAGCATAGCCTATGGATCAAGCAGCACCTCCCAACCCACTAACCCCCCCTCCGTATGGATCAGCCGGGCCCCCTCTTTTCTCTCTCTCTCCCTCCGTCTCTCAGTGTCTCTCTCTTTTCCTCCCTCTCTTAAACTCTCTCTCTCTCTTTCTGTCTGCCCCCCTCCCTCTGATAAAACAGAATGACACTCTAATTCCCACAGTAATGGATGGATTAGCCCCAGACAGGACACCACACTTACACTCTTAACCAAAACACACAAAACAAGAGCAAATCAAGCACAGTGACAAGTACCATCCTCCACTCTTCTCTCTCTCTCTCTCTCTCTCTGTCTCTCTCGTCTGCCCTTACCCCTCTTCCCCCCCATTTTTAAGTGGCTCTCTTCTCTCTCATTTTCTCTCTCCCTCTCTCTCCTTTTCTCTCTTGTGTACGCTCTTTCTCTCCTTCTGTAAAATGTTAGTGTGAAATATGAGTAGGCATTGTTTAATAACACACCTGCTGTTTGAAGTGTCTGTCCAACTCACTTAGTTCCTACTAATCTCTCTCTCTCTCTCTCTCTCTCTCTCTCTCTCTCTCTCTCTCCCTCGCCATTTACCGATTTTATGCATCTTTTGTCTTCATTTACTTTTTGCATTGGCTTTCTTAATTCGCTCTCTTGAGCTTTCCTTACCTCCCTTTTGTGCATTTTTTGTATCTATGAACTATTCTTGATTTCATTCTTTTGCTTGTTTTTTTCACTATTTGTCTCTCACTGTGTTCTGTTTCATATCCTCCTCTTGTTAGTTATCCACCTCCTGTCTTCCTAACACAGTCATCCTTCCTTTCATTCTTTTGCTCATTTTTTTTTCTCTTTTTTCCTCAATTTTTTCTTTCTACTTGTCTCTACTTACTCTCCCTTCTTCTCTTCTCTCATTCTACAACCACCCTCTCTCTCTAACACAGGCATCCTTCCTTTTTATCCTCCTCCTCCTCCTCCTCTTTTTGTTCTCTTCTTTTTATATTTTCCCTTTGTGATTCAGTGGTTCCTGCGTACTGTACAATATAACCTCTTTTCTCTGCTAGAGTAGCTAGATAAGGGATGCTCAGGATCAGGACCACTGGCTTTACTTTGACCAGGCCCAGGACAAAGTCATCTGAAAGGGACCCCCCCCATCAATACATACAATGAAATGGGGACTCAATTCTGGGCCCCCTCTCTCCCTGAACCCAGGACAACCGACCCCTCTTGTCCCCCCACCCCCGGCCGGCTTCCCTGCCCGTGGTTGGCTGAGTCCCGGGCCCCCCTGCTGCTTTATCCTGTGGCATTGGAACGCTGCAGTGGCAGTGGCAGCGTCATCTCCTATGCCAGGGCCAACGTCCCTCGGGCCAGATAAGATAACAAGCGATGAAACAACGACGGCGTCACACAGCCACAGAACGTGACTGCTACTGTTAGCGATTACTATTGCATTGCGGGGTGTGGTTATGCCTTATGCCTGATACTATGCCTGCGGTTGAGTGGCTGTGATTGTACTGCAAATGGGTCATTCTACGCCAATTGAACCAATCTCTGCACACTTGCGTCTGAAAAAACTTAAACTTAAACATCCAAGAGGAAGGACTGAAATGTCATTTTTTAATGTATTTTTATGGGCTTTTTGGGCCTTCATTTCTTGATAGGACAGTATAGAGATGACAGGAAGTGAGTGTGCAGAGAGATGGGGTAGGGTTGGGAAATTACCCAGCCGAAGTCGAACCTGGGTGCCCCTGGGCATGCAAGCCATATGTGGGGGGCTTAACACGCTGAAATATCATTTTAAGTGCGTTTAAGATGTGAGTGGGCCGAGACTTGTTCAGTTGGCGTGGAATGACCCAAATACAATTGCCCCATGGGAACAATAAAGTTTTAAGAAGCTAACTTATAAGTCGCCGTGACCGTTGCACTGTGTTTTACATTTGGAGATTTACGGCATACAGTAAGTGTGTGATGTATGTGACGTGTCAAAGATGGTTGATAGCACTACTCTACAATAGTTCTAGAATGCTCCCGAGCTCTGGAATCGGGGTGTTTATGCAAGAGTTGGGTGCAATGCACCAGTCTGATGCTGTGTCACCTTGTCCTCCACACAAGTCTCTGTGTCTGTGTCCATCCTTACCTGTGCTAACACATGAGATCACAGCGAGAGAAGGAGCGGAAGACACAGAAAAAGACCAAAAAAGTTGAGAGCAATACAGAGAGAGAGAGAGAGAGAGAGAGAGGAGAGCTGTCTCTCCATGTTCAGTACACATGCCGGTCTGCGTGACAGGCTCAGGTGTTGCATGGCCAGAGGTGGATGCAGGGCCACTGAAAGCTCCACCCTGGCCCAGGACAAAGTCATCTGAAAGCCCCCCACCCCCCGCCCAATACCTTCAAAGTAATATAATGAGTACCCAATTCTGCACCCCCACCCCTCTCTCCCTGGGCCCGGGGCAACTGACCCCTTTTTCACTACATGTCAGCTTCCCTGGGTGTATGCGTGATGGGGAGGCAGCTGGGGCCGGGACTCAGGTATTGGTACACATGAGACTGACTGTTGACAGCAGGGGCCTCAGCTGTTGGTGGTAGTGGGCAGCAGAGTCATTTGTTAGTCACTTATTAAAGGAGTGGTTGAAGTAATTTGTTCAATTTTGTTCATTCTCTCTCAGTAATGATCGGCGAGTGATGTCATTTGTTTTGTAGAGCAATTATGTAAGGAATGTGTTGAAGTCATTTGTTGCCATTTTCATTCTCTTTCAGTTAAGATAAGAGTTCGAGCATGTGTGTCACAGCAATCGTGAGTGATTTATTACGTAAAGAAAGTGTTGAAGTAATTTATTACCTGTTTTCATTCTCTCTCAGTAATTATAAAAGGGATGGAAACAGCAATTTATTTGCTGGGAAAGTTCTTTAAGAATGTGCTAAAATAAATCGGGATGGAATTTGTTCATTTTCTTTAATGATATGAGTAATTATATATGAGCAAATTGTCTGTTCAGTAATTTGTTTGTGTGAGAAGGTTTGGGAAATTAAAATCACATAATTTATGTGTTTGTGATATTGTGTTTGGGATAGTTTGGGCCAATCAGTTACATCAGGTTAAACATGGGTGATATTACGCAGTTGCAGGCATGCTGTGGGGTTGTTCTGAACTACATGTTTCTCAGGATTCTCAGTGGTAATTTACACTCTTGGCACATTTCTGGCTCCACCTCAATATCATTGCATCAAATTGAACTTTTCACTACATGACTGCTTAAAATAAGCCATTTAAAACCAAGCAATTACCACAGTCATTATGCTACATTTCCCTCGTCTGACAGTCTTAAACATCCCAGTATACTGTATCCCCTTGGCCCCAATTAAATTCCAGCCAAGCCTCCCGCTGCCTACAAATGCGGTGCACTGGCTAAAGGGTACGTATACAACGCTGTGGAGTATTGATCATTCCATAACTGTTAAATTATGGAGAGGCTGATGTGTTTGTGGGGGGCTTAATGGTATGCAAGATATCACCCCTCTCCTCAGCACCACATGAACGCTCGCCTCGCACCCAGGCACACAGTGACCAGAGTTAACCCTTTCATGCAGAGCCAGCCTATGGAAAACCTTATTGTCACCACAAGTGTAATGACCTAGCCTGATTATCATCGACTTTCAAATCTCTTCGAGACTTGGCCTGACCAAGAGCATAACAATTAACATTTCCAAAACGGCATGGTTGACCTGCCTCCCTTGCATTGCTACTGGCAAAGTTGGAGGAGTTGGCAATTTTTCTGGAGCTCATAAACGATATTTGTATTGCTCCTGGCCTGACTAGAAGCAACGCTGAAGGTGTTGCGTCACTAGGAGGGCGCGGCCTGGCTAATAATGGCTCTTAATCAGTCGTAGCCCCTTAATGCACGCCGTACCTCCTGCGGCACGCTGTAATAGGCATTGAAGGTAACTACTATAGTATTACACTACTATGACGGGGCACAGGGCCTTTAGTAATACATTATGACTTGGTAATTGCCATTCTGGTAACAGCTAATTTATAATGCCGTGTCTTAAGGGGTTAATCTTTTACTTATGACTCTTTTTAATGTCATAGCAATGTAATTACGGAGCTACTATGTAGTTTAGCTATTATGTACTGTAGTAAAAAAAATCAGATCCCATCTTCATTAAAGTGGTACTAGAAATCTTAAGATGAACTTGTTTCAGACCCGTACAAAAATAGTGTTAATTTGACTCTTTGGTCTATGTAACATGCAGACTTCATGCAGATGGGATTGACGCCTTAAAAATGCATAACAACCTTGCTATGACCTTGCCAGGAGTCTGAAGTAACAGATTGAGACAGGGTCATTACCTTTTAGGTGATAATAAGGTAATAGCATACAGTACGCTCTGTATGTTCCTCTCAATATTTGGAGCTGTACAGTTGGAATTACATTGCCATCAGCACAATTTTACTTTTTTGACTCTACTGTCACAGTAATTTGACTCTCAACAGTATTGTAAATTGAATTTACAGCTGAATTTATATTTTTATATATACGTTTATATAAGTTTACTCTGAAATATTGACACTTTATGTTGTACTGTGCACAAGCAGCGATGCAATGCAGCTACTATAATATTCTGCTCCCCTCCTTCGCAATAGGTCAGACAGACTGCAGTGTTTCTGCACTGATATGCGACACCAACTCTCTCTCTTTCTGTCTGTCTGTCTATCTGTCTCTGTCTGTCTGTCTATGTCTTTCTCTCTCTGTCTCTCTCGTCAACTCTCCTTTTCTCCTTCTTTACACAACATGACTGAGGCCTATACTCAACTATTCTCAAAGCGCCAGAAAACGTAGCGAACACTGCAGGTATGACCGGGTTCATTCTAACTCCCTCCAGCAGTCTGGTTCTGATGTTTTGAAAGTTTTATTTTGAACTTCTGCAGGTTTGAATGTGGATGTTGTGTGTGGATGCAGTCTGTCTGGAGGTCTCAGCATTGGGATAGGTACTCTAGTGTGTCTGCCAGGGTCTGAAGTTCCCAGAGTTTTCTTTAGACTCAGGGTATGGTGTTTGGAAAGTTTGATTTGTTGCAGTGATAGAGGGCACAGTTCTTCTGAGGGTGGGAGAATGGGAATGGACACACACTCTGGTAGGGATCTGAAGTTCCAAGAGTTTTATTTAGATTTGAGGTCTGAGGTTTTGAAAGTTTGATTTGAAATGTCTTGCAGTGAGGCTGGATGCAGTTCTTCTGGTGGTGTGGGAATTGGGTGGGGCTCTCTTGTGTTTTTTAGGGGGGGGGATGTCTGATGTTCTGTACGTGTTAGCTGCATAGGGTTGGACTCTAGGTCCCTGTTGGAGGCCAAAGTTCTAAAGGTGGGAGGGTGCGCTGCTCCTGGCTCTCTGAAGATCTCAGGGTTCTGACGTTCGGTGGAGTTTGAGAGGTGTTCATTCAAGCTCTCTGCATGTGCACCAGTCTGATGCTATCTGACTATTCATTCTCACTCGCTGCAGGTGTGGCAGTGTGTTGTTGTTTTAAGTCTGTGTATGCAATGTTTTCACACTGTGATGGCCCAGTATGTTTTTTATGCGACATTTCCTTCTTTCCCCTTCTTTCTCTGTGTCCTTCCTTCTTTCCCCTTCTTTCTCTGTGTCCTTCCTTCAACATGAGAAGATATACCTCGCCTTGATGATTGAGTTTTACCTTTCTCCTCTACTTCCTGCTGTTCTTTTTGAGGAACCCAATGTTTAAGTTTATGTGTATTCTGGATAAGTCTCAAACCTGTATTATAAGGATTCTCACAAGCCCCAGATGCAGCTCTATCAGAAATCAATCCTATATGTGGAAGCATTGGTATGGCTGCCTTTTAAGACGGTCATGACTGATAGAATGTATGTACATGTACATGCTTATGCTTCAGTGCATGTTTTTTTTCTTCTCTTCTTCTTTTACTGTCTATTTTTATGCATGTGTATGCCCTCTTATTTGGCCCAGAGCCTGTAATAAAGTTGATATACATCACTGCTTATCTGTCAGTAAGCTTTTACATTAGCCACTTTTATCCATAGCAACTTACAAAAGAGTTCTACATAGCAGACACGTGATTCTGATGCCACTCCGACTTAGTGGATACCATGGGAATGAGGGTTAATGTGAGATACAGGGCAGTCTATTGCTATTGAATGTAGACACCAAAGTGGAACTATACAATTGCCAGCCTGTCCTTTGTTTGATGTCTTCTCTACGCCTTTCTGACATGTTTGTCCATTCGTTCGTCTCCCTTTCCTCCTCTCTGTCTGCTTTCGTTACACTCAACTCTCCTTCTCCCCCTCTCTCATTACCTGCCCTGTCTTTTTCTCTCTGTCTTTCCCTCTACAGACCTACCTCCTCCCTTCTCGCTCTCCTTTTTCTCCCTCCCTCACTCCCTTTCTGTCACTCGTTCTATCTTGTTCTCTCTCATTCTCTCTCTCCTTTCTTCACACTCTTCGCTACTTCCTTTCACCTCTCTCTCTCTTTCTGTCTCCCCTTTCTCCCTGTCCTTACATCTCACTCCCTCAACTCTCTCTCTCTCTCTCTCTCTCTCTCTCTCTCTCTCTCTCTCTCTCTCTCTCTCCCTCTCTCTCTCTCTCTCTCACACACACACACACACACACACACACACACACACACACACACACACACACACACACACACACACACACACAAACACCTTCTTCATAACCCTCCACCCCTCCCTTTCTCTTTCTCTCCACTTCTCCTCATTAACGCCGGCTCTATCTCTCTTTCTCTATTCTCCTCTCCTTCCTTCCATCCCTCCCTCCCTCTATCTCCCTACTTCTCCTCCCTCTTTCCCTCTCTCTTTCTCTCCACTTCTCATTGCTGACTCTATCTCTCTCTCTTTCTGTCCACTCCTCATCCATCCCTCCCTCCTTCTACCTCTCCACCTCTCCTCCGTCATGCCAGCTCTATCTCTCCACTTCTCCTCCCTCCTTCCCTCTCTCTTTCTCTCCACTTCTCCTCCTAATCGCCGGCTCTATCTCTCCACTTCTCCTCCATCCCTCCCTCCCTCTATCTCTCCACCTCTCCTCCGTCATGCCGCCTCTATCTCTCCACTCCTCCGTCTCCTCGCCGCCTCATTTTGCTGGGATGTAATAACTGTAAAGTGCTGTGCCGAGTGTCCATAAAGCAGGCTGTAATCTCGCCGCCTGTCTAAGAGGCGCTGAGCCTACAAGTGTGTGTGTGTGTGTGTGTGTGTGTGTGTGTGTGTGTGTGTGTGTGTGTGTGTGTGTGTGTGTGTGTGTGTGTGTGTGTGTGTGTGTGTGTGTGTGTGTGTGTGTGTGTGTGTGTGTGTGTGTGTGTGTGTGTGTCTTTGAATGTGTGTATGTGTGTTTTGTGCATGAGTGTGTTTGTGCATGTGTGTGTGTGTGTGTGTGTGTGTGTGTGTGTGTGTGTGTGTGTGTGTGTGTATGTGTGTGTCTTCGTGTGTGTGTGTGTGTGTGTGTGTGTGTGTGTGTGTGTGTGCTTATCTGCATTGCTGCTACCGTGTCTGCTTTAGTTCTAGTGTGTGTTTGTGCTTGCCTACGTGCGTGCTGGTGTGTGTAAGTGTTGCAGCGGTGTGAGTGTGAGTGGAGGGCTCTTGTCTAGCTTCGGTGTCTGCTGGAGAGCCATTCCTCATGTATATGATGCAGCTTTGATGATGGCGTAGTCATGGCTGTATTTATTTCTCTGTCTGTCTGCTCTCCTCCTCCTCCTCCTCTCCTCGCGCCGCACTGCTGTTGCAGCTCTGTCGTGAATCTCTGTGTCTGAATGTGTGTGTGTGTGTTTATGCGTTTGTGCATCGGCGTGGGTGTGCCAGCATGGATGTGTGTTTGTGTGCCTGTCTACTTTATGTGTGTGTGTTCATCTGTCTTGTGTGCATTTGTCATATTTGTGTGTGTGTGTGTGTGTGTGTGTGTGTGTGTGTGTGTGTGTGTGTGTGTGTGTGTGTGTGTGTGTGTGTGTGTGTGTGTGTGTGTGTGTGTGTGTGTATGTGTGTTTGTGGGTGCGTGTATACTTGTGTACCTGGGTATATTTACTCCAGTCTGCCTGAGTCTGTTTGATGAAAATGCCTGACTTTCAAAGTCCCTATAGACAGCATTTTGTATATGTGCTTCAGTGTGCAAATTGGTGTGTGTGTGCATGTGTGTGTGTGAGCGCCCTATGCTGCGTGTGCGTGCGTGTGTGTGTGTATGTGTATGCGAGCGCCCTATGGTGTGTGTGTGTGTGTGTGTGTGTGTTGTGCTGTGTGCGTCAGGTGGGTCGGACGTAAGGGAGATTAGGACTGATGTTCCACTATATCCAGAGCTCCCTGTTTTGTTTTTTATTTATTTTTTGTATTTTTTTCGTTGGGTAGGGCGGGCAGCAGAGAAGACAAGACGTTGATAAAAGATGTAACAAGGTAGTTTGGGCTGCATCAGCGCTTTCCCCCTCAACACACCTCACACGCTCCTCACATCCCATTACAGGGACGGAGGGATATGAGAGAGAGAGCGAGGGAGAGAGAGGGAGAGAGAGAGACAGTGTACAGAAAAGGGTAGGGAAAGAGAAGGAGAAAACGTGACAGGAGGGCCAAATAAGAACAAAAGGGAAAAAAAACACAGAAGGGAGAAAATATAAAAGCAAAAAGTAGTGAAAGAACATAAGAAAGGAGGAGACAGAAGAAGAAGAAGAAGAAGAAGAAGAAGAAGAAGAAGAAGAAGAAGAAGAAGAAGAAGAAGAAGAAGAAGAAGAAGAAGAAGAAGACAAAATAAAAAAGTCCAACAAAAAAAATAGATTGCCTTGCATAAAGCAAAAGACAAAAAAGTTTTTAAAAAAACTCATACTGACTTGCAATGCCAGTAGTGCCTCCATGGTGCTGCAGGAGCCCTCCTGGCTGATCTGAGTACAGTACAGCACACTACAGTATATTACAGTGCTTTGGAGACCTTGCTGTAGCTACAGTAAACAACTGCCCTGCATGACCAACTCAGTGATGTGGAGCCCTTGCTGTACACAGTACAAAAAATAGTGTGTTATTCAATACTTACTGCGCATTCAGGCCAACTCTGAACCGTGCCAGAGCCCTTTCCCGTTCCCACACCTAATCTTGAACCTGCCAGCGTGTTCCACCACCGCAGATTGTTCGCGAACCGGAAAGTTGGTTCACAATGCGAAACGAAAAACACTCTTTATCAAACCATAACCACAGATAATCACGTGCAGAAAAGTTCAGAGCCTGGTATGAATGCTAGTGGTCGGCAGGTAAGTACCTTAGTGCCGAATGTAACTGGTCCCAGAGTACCCTCAGAGGTGATTTGACTCTGCATTTTTACTGTGTAGGTACAGAATACTACAATATCCCTGCACTACCAACTTCACTTCAACACACCACACGCCCATCACATTCCATTAGATAGACAGAGGGGAGAACAGTAGAGCTCAAACAATGGATAGAGGCCAGAAGGAGAGAGAGAGAGAGAGAGACAGAGAGAGAGAGAGAGAGAGAGAGAGAGAGAGACAGAGAGAGAGAGAGAGAGAGAGAGAGATACATACATACATACATACATACATACATACATACATACATACATACATACATACATACATACATACATACATACATACATACTGTATTATATAACATATAGGATATTACACTGCAGTGGAGCCCTTGCTTGCTGTCCTGTCCTGTAGGTACAGCACTCTACAATAGCCCTGCCTACACTACACTACAGTGCACTGAACTGCACTGCCAGCTCCCTCTCCCCCTCTTCTCTTCCTTTCATCCGCCAGGTCTGGAGGAAAAAAATCTCCTGTGATGAATTTTAATTGGGTGAAAGCATGGGCCATGAGCATTAATTCAGATTACACTTAAGGCCACTAAGCTGCCACTGCAGCTACTTGACCTTGTCTCAAAGAGCTACTGTATGCGGTGACAGTGTGTGAAGAAAAAAAACCCGAACCCAAAGGAATAATGACTGGTATATATTTAACTAACGACATCTGACATGGCTTTGTAGTCAGTTTTTTGCATGGCCTGATTTCATAACCTGATCAAACACTTCCATTTACACAGCACTAGTCAAATGTTTAGACACTTGTTCTCCCCCTCACACTTTTAACCCCTTCATGCAGAGCCT